>NC_057324.1:658619-923166 GCF_018924745.1 Marasmius oreades
GAGAGTGAAGTAGAGGCAGAGCTGGTCTGATACTTGATGTTGGCCAGTCAAGGAGTTCTATGAATTTGTTTTCGAGGCTCTTTCGGTGATTTCTGGGTATTGTAGTGGGCGATTGTTGCGACGTTGATTAGTCAAAGAGAACATCAGAGAAAACCTACTTTACTAATTAGTACTAATTAGTAATAATTAGTAATAATCTGTACTAATCCAAAACTAATTTCTATTAATTCGTACTAATCACTAATTGACACTAATTGGCACTAATTGGCACTAATTGGGCAAAAAGTTATATGAGTTTTTCCATAAGTAATCACCCAGAAAATCATACTTTATATATTAGTAGTAATTAGTAATAATTAGTAATAATCTGTACTAATCCAAAACTAATTGATACTAATCCAAAACTAATTTCTATTAATTGATACTAATCACTAATTGACACTAATTGGCACTAATTGGGCAAAAGGTTATATGAGTTTTTCCATAAGTAATCACCCAAAATGGTAGAGAAAACCACACTTTATATACTAATCACTAATTGGGGCAATTGGGGCAAAAGGTTTGCATAGGTTATTACACAGAATTGCAGGGGTAAATTAGATTTATATCAGAAGACAGTGTAGTAAGAGTTTCTATCACTGAAGACATTTACAAAGAAAGCAGAACACTGGTCTAAAACAGTACTTGAAGTCCATTCTGATGGTACTACTAGGCCAAACTATTATTTTTCGCTTTTTTAGCATTTTTTTGCCTAGGGGGGTCAGCTGTCACTTCTAAGGTCCAAAAATTGGTAGGCAGGCTGTTACATATATCCAGAACATTCCCCCCAAATTCCCTGTGATTCAATATTTGATTTGCCTTCTTTATTGAATATCTATTATTTCCAATATTTGGGCATAAAATATTTTCATTTATATTGTCACAGGGAAACATCCTATCATCAATCTGATTGTGGATTTGGATTCTGCACCCAAAATACATACTACCACCCATCTTACCCATTTCTATCACCTACCTTACTCAGACAGTGCTGGATTGATCAGAAATTGAATCACACCAGAGTATCAATTCTGGGAGGGGTGGGAGAGCTTAGCTAACCTCATAGTCAAATTTAGAGGGTCAGGAACCAGCCCAGGATTACACAAAATGGATCAGTTTTCATTGAAATAAATGGATATTATTTCCGATATTTTGGAATAAATTTTATTTATTTATAGTGCAGTAGGGAGACATCCTATCATCAAGCTGATTGGAAATTCGAGTTCAGCACCCAAAAATACATAGTTCTACCCACCTCCAATATTTTTATCATCAACCATGGTTATACAGTGCTGAAATGGTTAAACTTCTGGCCAAACAATGATATCAATTCAGGGAGTGGTGGGAAAAAATAACTAAGGCCAGAATCAGATTCAGAGGGTCAAAGAACCCTAGAAAACATCCCAGATGAACATGGATTGAATCAGTTCTCATTAAAATACATGATATACACTGTTTTGCAACACAGTACAAGCACTATCTCTTCAAGGAGTGATGGGAACAATTAGATAAGCTCAAAATCGAATTCAGGGGGTAGAAAAACCCCCAAAACCACCCCAGAATCATCTAAATTGACCAGGAACTGATGAAATACAAGTTACCGCTTATATGGGGTACCCGCCGGTGTAACACAATCATAACTGCTAGCACCAAGTTCAATCCCGGTCTAAGGAAAATGATAAGTATAAGCACCATTACTAGTTACTACTATAACCTTATTGTAACTCTTTAATAGGATATATATAAGTATATCTATTATATTTGTATGCATAGTGGACTTAGAAAAAATTTCGGACAAGTGTAGTTCTAATACTAATAAATGTAAGTAAGTAAGTAAAATTAGTTAGGTTCTACTTCAAAATATCATAGTATGGTATACTAATAAAACAGTACACTATGTAGTATATAGTATAGTACACTATACAGAAGTATGTACAATTTATTTACCTACTAATGCCTACTAATTAGTATGAATTAGTATGAATTCATACTAATGTTACATACATGCCGGACCGATCCGGACCGACGTGTCACAATCACTTCATCCTATTCTTACTTACTCCACCTACCTTAATCTCCGTACTACCCATTAAAGCCTAGACTATCGGCTTGGGAGTCGGCGGTCCGAATGCGGATCCGGCTATTGGATCCGTCTCGGACCTTGTACATTTCTATCCTATATAAGATGTACAACTTAGTAGTTACATTCTTTAGAATTAAACTCGACTCTGGTTTCCCAGTGACCTGGTCTAAGGCAGTTCGACTCAGGGAGCCGTTGTCCAATAACTTCGGCTACTGTCAAGACTCTGTCATTCTCTTCAATCTCCTTCACTCTCCTCGTCGCTCTCCGACACACTCCGATCAATTCCGTTTCTTTCCCCTCCTCATCTTAGATCATTCCTCTTTAGTATATCCTTCCGTACATATCTTATATCTTATCTTATCGTTTCTCCCTTCGGTTCCGTTCGGTTCCGAGTCATTCCGCACGTCCTTAACAGTAGTTTAATTCTTTTTCTTGAGTCGAAAATGTTGTTCACTCCAGACGACGTCTCTGATCAGTTCAAGATCTTCGATTCTATGTTTCCTTCCCGTCCTACTCCGATTACGACCCATGTCGGGTCTCATCTTCGTATATCCCATCTTCAAGTTCCCAGTTCTTCACGAAGGGTCAGTAGCGTTTATGCTTCTGATTCCAACGACCCATACAATACTTTACTATCTCCGAGCAAACTCCAAGGTACCGTTAATCGTCCCCGACGCTCTTCCAGCAATCACAGCTCCAACCAACGCACCCCCCGACAATCTCCGATCATCTCCGAAATGCACATCGAGGAAGTTCCGGAGACACCGAGGAGGAATAAAGGCAAGGGTAGAGCGGATGACGACAAGGATGACTCTTTTGACGATGGTACTGACCCGGAGGAGGATCCGTTGGATCCTCCGATCGGTGGCTCAGGAGGTGGTTCAGGAGGCGGTGGTCCTCCTAGTGGTGGAGGAGGTGGTCATGGTCCGCCACAAGGCGGCGGAGCTGAGGGTTTCTTTTCGGCTTATGCTACCTACCTCACCACTCACAATCTTCTGCTTCAGCAAATGCTACGCGAAAAAGCAAAACCGAAGAAAGGTGCCAAACCGAAGGACCCCAAAACCTTTAACGGCTCCGACCCCACCAAACTCAAAAACTTCCTCACTGGTCTACAACTCCAGTTCAATTATTTCTCCAAATCCTTCGTCGACTCCGCTTCCAAAGTCAACTACGGACTTTCCTTCCTCCGTGGTATAGCTCTCGATTACTTTGAACCTGATTTGTTAGGTAGCGAGTTTTCCGAGCTGGACCGCCGGCTTGGATGATTAGTTACAGAGCTTGGGTAGTAGAACTCCAAACTAACTTTGGTCAAGTGGATGCCGCCGGAGAAGCGGTGGATAAGTTGGATTACTTGGTTATGCGGTCGAATGAGAAAATTGCGCCGTATATTACTAAATTCAACGACATCGCAGCTAAAATTGGTTATAGCGACTCCGCTCTTCAGCATGCCTTTTACAAAGGCCTTCCTGAACGTCTAAAGGATGGAGTTAGTAACATCACCGGCAGGAAGCTGGCGTTGTATCATCCTCTCAAAGCGGCCGCTAAAGCCGTAGATCTTCGCTATTGGCAGCGCGAGGCCGAAAAATCCCGAGCTAATCGCCAGTCCAATTCCAATTCCAATTCCAATTCTACTCCGAAACAATCCTCTTCCTCTACCTCTACTTCCAACAACAACTCCTCTTCCTCTTTGCAATCCAAGTCCAAACCGAAAGGCAAAGGACAGACCTCGAACTCTTCCACTTCCAACGCTTCTGCTTCGGCCTCCGCCGCTCCCCGTCTCCCATTCTTGGAGAGTTTAGGAACGGATGGAAAACTCAACGCCGACGAGAAAGCCCGACGGTTGAAGGAAGGGTTGTGTAGTTATTGTGGGTTGGGTAAACATAAAGTTGAGGATTGTCAAAAGAAGAAGACTAATCAGACTGCGAAGGATGCTAAAGCCCGTGCAGCGACAGTTTCTTCTACTCCGGAGAAGGCCAAGTCCGACGAGAAGTCGGGAAACTAGGCTGCAACTCCGATGCCTCGACACAAGCTCGGAGTTGCACTGCACCGGATTGTGTCTATCCTGAGGTTACACTCAACGCAGCTGCGCTCTCTTCTTCTAATTCGCTTATGGTTCCTCTTACCTCCGATACATATAATTTCTTGGCCCTAGTGGACTCCGGTTCTTCCCATTGCTTTATTGATAAAGGCTTTGTTACAAAGAATCTAGTACATACAATACCTATTTCACCTATATCTTTACGATTACTCGACGGTTCCATCGGCTCCGTTATTACGTCATCCGCCTCGCTTCCGATGAAGTTCTCTACAGGCAAAACCATTCTAATCGACTTTTACGTCACTTCTCTAGATTCTACTTGCAACTTAGTTCTGGGATACAACTGGCTCAACCGCTACAATCCGTTGATTGACTGGTCTGAAAACAGTATCACTTTCCGAACCGACACGCTTCCGAATCCGGCCGACCGTCCGACTCCCTCTGTCGAGGACTCAGACAAAACCATTCTGGCGGGCCCGAGCAAACGCCAACAGGCTAAACTCCGCTACGCTTCTAAAACTTCTCACTTTCCTTTTGAGCCTATTTACTCCTATGCAGATCTTCTTAACGCTCCGTCCAACTCGACTCCGCTGGTTTCCATCATCTCTGCTCGTGCTTACTTGAACGCTACAAAGCAATCAGGTGCGCGATCTTATACCATGCAGATGGTAGACACAACGGAAAAGTCGGTGACCGGAAGAGCCTCGGATTTATCCAATGAGGATCTCGCACGTATTCCTACGGAGTATCACGAGTTCGCTGATGTTTTCTCCGAGTCGAAAGCCGGGGAACTCCCCCCCATAGACCTTACGATATTAAAATCAATCTAGAGGATGGTTCGGATCCGCCTTACGGACCGATCTACTCTCTTTCCACAGCCGAACTCAAAGCACTTCGAGACTTCATAGACGAACATATCAGTGCTGGACTCATCACTCCTTCGAAATCCCCTTACGGTGCTCCGGTTCTTTTTGTCAAGAAGAAGTCCGGCGATCTCCGCCTATGCGTCGACTTCCGTGGCCTTAACAAGATCACAAAGAAAGACCGGTATCCGCTTCCTCTCATATCTGACCTTCTAGACTCACCTCGGAGGGCTTGGATTTACACCAAGCTAGACTTACGTCATGCTTATCATCTCGTCCGGATCGCTCCCGGAGACGAACCAAAAACCGCTTTCAGGACTCGTTACGGATCCTTTGAATGGCGTGTTATGCCGGAAGGTTTAACCAATGCTCCATCTGTTTTTCAATGCTTTGTTAACGATATTTTCTCTGACATGCTTGACGTCAATGTCCTTGTTTATTTGGATGACATCCTTATTTACTCGGATGACCTCGAATCCCATCGGGAGCATGTTAAGGAAGTACTCCGTAGACTCCAAAAGAACGGTCTCTACTGTAAAGCTTCGAAATGCGACTTCCACACAGATACCATTGAATACCTCGGTTACATTCTCTCCCCAGAAGGCTTGCGAATGGACATGGCAAAGGTCAAAGTCATTACCGAATGGCCTCCACCGCGTAAGATCAAGGATATCCAATCCTTCCTTGGTTTTTGCAATTTCTATCGGCGCTTTATTTACGATTATAGTGCCATCACTGTCCCTCTTACCCGCCTCACCTGGAAGCAGATCAAATGGAATTTCGGTCCCGAATGTCAGAAAGCGTTTGAAACGTTAAAGGAAGCTTTTACTCATGCTCCTATACTTACGCACTGGCTTCCTGATCAGGAAATCATTCTGGAGACCGACGCTTCCGATTATGCATTAGCTGCAATCCTTTCCCTTCGGACCGAGGACGGTGAGATTCACCCTATTGCTTTCCACTCACGCACTTTCACGCCTCCCGAACTCAACTACGAAGTCCACGACAAGGAGCTTCTTGCTATATTCGAAGCGTTCAAACGATGGCGACATTACTTGGAGGGTTCCGGAGATCCGGTCGACGTGGTTACAGATCACAAGAACTTGGAATACTTCACTTCTACCAAGATTCTTACCCGTCGGCAAGTTAGGTGGTCCGAATATCTCTCTCATTTTAACATGGTTATTCGTTTCCGTCCCGGACGTCTCGGAACTAAACCGGACGCTCTTACTAGACGATGGGACGTCTACCCTAAAGAGGGGGATACCGCTTATGCCAGTCTTAATCCTCATAACTTCCGTCCAGTCTTTACACAAGAACAACTCTCCTCCTCCCTCCGTGCTACCTTCCTTGAAGGCCCCGTCCTTCACGCTAGTGTCATTATGGACATTGAACGACTTCACGAAGACATCCGAACAGCTCAGTCAGAAGACGAATCCCTTCGGGAACATTTCCGGTCCGCTACGGATCCCGAGAAATCCCGTTGGTCTTTAGATGAGTCTGGTTTTCTTCGTCTTGATGAACGAATCTACGTTCCAGATGCTAAGGATCTCCAACTCCGGGTCCTCCGCATCTTTCATGACCATATTCTAGCTGGACACTTCGGTCAGAATCGTACCCTAGAGACTATCCGCCGACAGTACACTTGGCCACGGATCCGTGAATTGGTCCGTGATTACGTTAAGTCCTGTGTTATCTGTAATAGGAACAAATCTCCGAGACATCGACCATACGGTATGCTTCAGCCTCTACCAGTTCCGGCCCGTCCGTGGGATTCTATATCCATGGACTTCATCGAAGAACTCCCGAATTCTAATGGCTATAATTCCATCCTAGTCATTATAGATCGTGCCTCTAAACAATCCATTTTCATTCCAACCGACACTACTATCACTTCCGAACAGCTCGCACGCATCTTCATTATTCACGTCTTCTCTAAACACAGGGTTCCGAATCATGTCACTTCCGATCGCGGTTCCGAATTCGTCTCTCGATTCATGCGCTCCTTAGGTACTGCTCTGGATATGAAGCTTCACTTCACTTCCGGATACCACCCTTCGGCCGACGGACAGACTGAACGTGCTAACCAAACTTTAGAACAGTACATCCGAATCTACTGCAATTATCAGCAGGACAATTGGGACGAACTTCTTCCATTAGCAGAGTTCGCGTATAACAACGCTCCGAACGCTTCTACCGGCATCTCTCCTTTCTTTGCCAACAAGGGTTATCATCCGAACATCACTGTCCATCCAGAACGCGATATCGCATCCGAACGGGCCCGTGAGTTTGTCGTCGATCTTGACGAATTACATTCTATGCTCCGTGACGAGTTAACAGCAGCTCAGAAACGCTACAAGGAACAGAAGGACAAAAAGCTTATACCGCATCCCGAATGGAAGGTCGGAGACCGAGTCATGGTGACAGCCAAAAACATCAAATCGACTCGGCCGACCAAGAAGTTTTCGGAGAAGTATCTCGGTCCTTTTGAAATCATAGCTCAACCATCCACAGTTGCTTACACTCTTCGGCTTCCGAAAGAACTCCGCTCTATTCATCCCGTCTTTCACGTCTCTCAACTAGAATCTATCCTTCCTAATCCTATCCCTAATCGTGTCCAGGACCTGCCCGGACCCGTTATCGTCGAAGACTCTGAAGATCATTACGAGGTCTCGGAGATACTCGATTCCAAAATCGACCGACGGTTCCGATGCAAGCTGCAGTACTATGTACGGTGGTTAGGATATGAAGGTACTGACGAAGAATACTCTTGGATCCCGGCTGATAATTTCCAGGCCGAGGAGATCATTACGGAATTTCACGCTAAGTACCCTAATAGACCGGGTCCCTCCGGATCCTTATGATCCTTATTCACTCATTAACACTTTTCAAATTCAAGAAAGAACTTTTACAATCAAGGCCCAATTGGCCGTTTCGGTCCGTACTAATTACAATTTTTCTACATTATTAAGGTCCGACATCGGCCGCTTACGTTCCTTACTCTTCTACTTCCATATCTTCTCCATCTCGTTCTTCTGCTACAATCTCTTTTGCTTTTCCCTTCTTCTTTTCACTCGGCTCTGCTTCTTCTTCTTCTTCCTCTTCTACCCGTTTCCGCTTCGCAACCCGTTTCGATACTTCCACAGCTTCCAGTTGAAGCTTCTTTTTGGTGCCAGATCGGGCCCGAACCAGCTTCCGAAGCAACGCGTTATTCTCCTCTGCCAACTCATTGCTTCTCCGCATCTCTTCCAAAATCTCTTCCAAAATACTGTCCTTGTCTTGAACTGTCGGCGCCGAGCGGCCACCCGAAGTCAACGAACATTTGACTTTCGATTTCCTACACTCGGTGCAGGCATGTCCCTGCTTTGAAGCCGCCGGGACCGAACAGTCGAGCTCCTTCAAGGAGCAACGATCGCACACTAGAGAAAAGTCAGCTGTGTTCAAGAAACATGAAAATCGAATGAAGGGAACTGTACCCTTCAGTGCCGCAATGATCTGTCCTCCTTCCTCTTTCAACCCTCGCTTTTTCTTCCCTCCATCTATGTAATTTCCGATCGGCCGCCGGGCTTGATCCTTCCCTTCCTCAACTCCAAGGGCATATGCGGCGACGGGAGTTAACAATCTCAACTAAAAAGAAAAAGGTCAATAAGCAATCAATGAATAGGAAATGAAACTTACTGGTTCGGACGTCTCATCATCCATCGGATCATCCTCATTCTCGGGACGTGATCCGGACCCGCTCGCGTCCATTGATCTTTTCTCTTCTTCCTCTAGTCGGACCCGTTCGGCTTCCTCTCGCTTCCATTTCGCCAATTTCTCCCTACGCTCAGCTTGCTCGATATCCCACGCTTCCTGCTCCTGAGCCGACTTCACTTCCTTCTTATACTCCTCATCCTCAAAAACCGTCTTCTCCCACTCCCACTCATCCAACTCCTCCTGCGCCGCTCGGATCCGACTCTTTTCGTCTCGCACCATCTTCGCCCACTCCATATCGGAAACTCCGCCGGGGCGCGTGAACTTGGACGCATCAAAAGGCTCGCATCCGATCGGACGCGGCTTGTCGAATGATTTTCGCCTGTTAAGGGTTGGTCGAGGAGTTAGTAGGGGAAGGAACTCGGTGGGGACTGCGCTCATGATGGTGGACGAAGGAGGTTAAGGGGGAATGGACTTAGAAATTTTGATGGTACGCTTTATATATCCTTTTCTTATTTGTCTCCCTTTGCCTCTCGGCAATCACTCGATCGTTTTCAACTTAGAAAATCACGTTCATCGGACTCCGCGCGGACCCGATTCACTTCAATTTTTTCGAATTCTACCTTACTATATTTACATCGGTTTCCGTCTCGGAAAGGTTCTTGAGGGCAAGAACCTTAAGAGGGGGATACTGTTACATACATGCCGGACCGATCCGGACCGACGTGTCACAATCACTTCATCCTATTCTTACTTACTCCACCTACCTTAATCTCCGTACTACCCATTAAAGCCTAGACTATCGGCTTGGGAGTCGGCGGTCCGAATGCGGATCCGGCTATTGGATCCGTCTCGGACCTTGTACATTTCTATCCTATATAAGATGTACAACTTAGTAGTTACATTCTTTAGAATTAAACTCGACTCTGGTTTCCCAGTGACCTGGTCTAAGGCAGTTCGACTCAGGGAGCCGTTGTCCAATAACTTCGGCTACTGTCAAGACTCTGTCATTCTCTTCAATCTCCTTCACTCTCCTCGTCGCTCTCCGACACACTCCGATCAATTCCGTTTCTTTCCCCTCCTCATCTTAGATCATTCCTCTTTAGTATATCCTTCCGTACATATCTTATATCTTATCTTATCGTTTCTCCCTTCGGTTCCATTCGGTTCCGAGTCATTCCGCACGTCCTTAACAACTAATTAGTACGAATTAATTTGATAACCTAGCGAATTCATACTAATTGAATTAGTGCCAATTAGTATTGATTATTATTAATTAGTACTAATTCATACTAATTCATACTAATTAATAAATCTGGATTTTCCAGATGAAGTTAAGTTATTCTATACAGATTTTTACTTTCTGGACCGCATGATGGTGTGTTTATTCGTCGTAAATCTAGAAATTAGTAGGTTGTAGGGACGTAAGTTCCCTGTGATTAACTTTAGACTGTCTCTGAAAGACGCCCCTTCACTAGTTTGATGAGCTTCTCGATACGAGCCGTAATCCATTTGAAGAACTGAGCCTGAGTACCAGATCAACAAAAAAGACATATATGAATATTCGACAAACAATCTTCACCTGACCCATCCCTTTCCTCAACCTTTCCTAAGTTATACAGGCACTTTCCTGTACGATGCACCGATAAGGTTTTGGGTGTTGTTGATCTCGCAAGACTCTAAAGTTTGTGCTCGCCAGATAAAGCTATCAGCACGCTTGATCAACATCCTCGGTCACTTCGTCTGCACTGACACCTTGCCCGATTTGGCGAAGACAACCTAGGAAACTTGAAGCAGGGCAAAGATAACCCGCAATCGATTCTGCTGCCAAACGATGGCCAGACTTGAACATAACCAACTCGGAGGCAAGATGACTCCGAGTGTCTGACATTCATCAAATTTTTGGTGACCAAGCATGTTTCATGTCCTTTGAAAATTGAACGTCGTCAAAAATCCATTGCTGGCTGGCAGCTGCAGAATTCGTTGAATTTCAACCAAAGGCACGGCTTCAGAAATTGATTGACATAGAACCTGTGGGCATTCATTAGTGCCTTGGTAAAGGTGGGTAGTTAATCGATTAAGCTTCAAGTGTCAATGGGTGGGGGTGGATTGTCAATGTAGACACATTGACTTTAAAAAGAGCGAGGACAAGTGGGAGTAGTCACGGGGTCGTGGGTGAAGAAATCAGCCGGTCTGGGTCAGATGAACATGAGTCGGACGCCTAGCTTCGATTCAAATTTTGATTGGCAGCTCCACTAGCACATCTGATTTTACCAAAAAATGGGCTCTGCAGAAGTATGTAGTGAATGTAGGAAATTCAGGCAGTAAATCGGCTGAATTGAAATTTGTCCTTTCGGGGCACATTTCTGCTAGATCCGGACCAAATTCCAATCGGATAGATGCCGAAGTTTTTCACCTAAGCAGAATTTTGTTCCGACAGCGCACTTTTCAAATCAACTGGTTTACTGCCCGAATTATCTAAATTCAGTACACATTTCTGCAGAACAGAATTTTTGGCAAAATTGGCGTGACTAGTGCACCTGTGATTAGGTCAAAGTTATTAGCAATGCTAATTAGTAAGTGCTAATTAGCAGTATCCCTAGAACCCTCAAATATTTGATGCTAATTAGGTTACTTATTGCTAATTAGGGTTCACAGTGCTCCTTTAGATGTACAAACATTCTTTAAGCAGTTTTGAGTTCAATTCCATGACGTGAAGGTGTCACGTGTGAGTGGCAGTGTTAAATCTTGTCACGTTCAGAACACGTCTCTTGGCCTTTGCTGGTACTTTCTTGTGTTCAAACTCAACAAATGGAAGTCGAGAAGGCAAGAGACCTCCACCAGCTAGAGTTCTAATGAGTAACCTACCAAATGCCCTCCCATTATACTCAGAAATAAGACCCTGGGTAGGGGGGGGGGGTTGGCCAGTGGGCCAAAAAAATTTTTTTGACCCCTGTATAATCAGGTCCTGGCTGTCATTTTTGAGCTTTTGTAAGTTCTTTTAGAGTAATAGAAGGGTAATTAGATGTAGTAGGAACTAATTGAACACTTTGAAAGTGTTTGTAACAGTTTTCTACACTCCTGAAACCTTAAGATGCCAACCCTGATGATGGTAGGTGCTCTACTCCTTCCCAACAACTTTACATGGGCATTTCTAGCCAATTTCTAGCTATAGTGGATATTCATGATTTTCAGAAAGATAAGTACAAGAGAAAAACATTACTGCTAAATGAGCTCATTTAGATGACAATAACTATCTATTTTCTTGTGGAACATTATAAACCTGCTAGAACATATGAGGGAGGCAAGATATAGGAAGTGGAAATGACATGTGACATGGAATTACTATATGACACGCATTATCTACCACGTGAAATTACTATATATGGTGCGTGTGAACATCACATGGGGAGGGGGGGGCTTCCAAAGGTTCGCTCAGCAAAAACCGACCCCGGGTCGATTTTTTTCATGGGTGGGCCCCCTTGCTCCACCCTCTTCTCTTTACCTGGTCTATCGGTGATGAATGGGTGAAGGATGTGGGGAAGGATGGGACAATAAATCACCATGGAGGATGCTACTCCTGCAGAAAAAGATTGGATGTCATTTGTATCATAGATTATAGCAGCGTGGGCATAGAGCCAAAAAAGGCCTAATTTGATGAAAATTTCTCCCTCATTTTTTTTTGCTGATAAGTGGCTAATTAGCAATGCTAATATGCTATGCTAAATAGGTTCGACACATCTCATGCTAATATGCTTTGCTAAAAACTCATGGGACCTAATAGCGGGTGCACTAAGCTCCACGGTTCTGGTCAATACTACCACACTGTTACGGATGTGCGGAGATTGTCCGGACCCGAGTGGATCCGACAAATAGAATGATAAATAGATAGAAAGAAGAAGTGAAGAAGTGATCGGAAGTGATCGGAATGTTTTAGACAGCGATGAGAGAGATGAGAGTGACGAGTCTTGACAGTAGCCGAAGTTATTGGACAACGGCTCCCTGAGTCAAACTGTCTTAGACCTGATCAATGAGATAACCAGAGTTGAGTTAAATTCTAAAGTACTAGCTATTAAGAAGTACATCTTATATAGTACTCGAGATAACTAAAGGAGATAGAGTAAAAGTAGATGAGATCCGATCGGAGTCCAAGTCGGACAGACTAAGGAATTAAGCGAAGTTACTAGACCAAATGGACACTCGGCCAAGTAGAGATAGTGGAGTAAATAATGTGAATGTGTGGAGTATAGGAATGATAGTAAGTAAAAGCATCTTGGTCTTTGTTACAAACAATCCTTGGTCATAGACTAGGGACTGGATGGAAGCAGACCATAATCCGGTCAGTCCAGAATGGATCCGGCACGGATATAACACACACTTGATGTCGTTTTCTGGTGTTTCGGATTTTTCAATTAGAGGAGTAAATTTCAATCCCGTTCATGGAAGCCTGTACAAGGACAGTAAATCCTTTCTTCATACAGGCTGACCCAAGGTGACTTTTGGTGAAATGCCATCACATTATGACGAGGTGTGTACTTCCTATTGTGTCAATGGACGAGCAAGTTAACGTCGCAGTTGTTAGATTGTCATCCACAACAGAAGGCTTCGGAATTGGGGAAGTATGAGGCAAGGGATTATAGGGAAAGACTACTGAAGCACGTTGGGGAACGGGTTTATACAAACTGTTTCGCAAACTGGGCCAGAAGCAGGTTTGAAGGTACGCATCTGAAGTTCATGACTTGAAGTGTGGAATGAAAACTTTTTCTCAGGCATGGCAAGAGTTTCAACAGTTCTCTCAAACCCAGTAAATTGAATCACTAGGTATCAACGAGCGAGTCAATGAAACATCAACAGAATCACAAAGTTACAACTACTGTTTGGTAGCGACTCGTCAAGGATTCCACCCACCATCATCCACCATGGTGTGTATGGAGGCTCCTGTATCAACTGAAATCCAGTGCTCATTGGTCTTGCACATAGAACTCATTCCGCTTGATTATATGACCAGAATGCATCAGTATACAAGGCCAACCTTATTCTATTTCTCCCTTCTTACTCAACTGGTCTGTCTCCATCGTTTACACTGCTCTTCGGCTTCTAAAGGCACATATGGCAGATGGTCGAATCCTTAGGCTGTTTACTCCCTGATATCGATGGGCTCATATCGATTCAGTCTGAGAATAATCAATCAGATGATTCAGATCTAGAAGACCTTTCTTCTGATGGTCTGCTCAGGTTGTATGCCGTTTTAGCGAAACAGCTCATTGATCATAGCTTTGTATAGATTCAGTCGCACAGTGGGGAACTGTCACACATTTCACTGTCTTATCCCTATCTAACATTTATCTTATCTGTGCCATGTGTTTATCTTATCATATCACTAGATATTCCAAAGATGGAGTGGACCATTGGACTTATTCTAGACCATTCTAGACACTTCAGATTGTAGATCAGATCCAGGGGGAATTATGTTAGATCTAGATCGCACTAGTAACAGCCTTGGCAGTCTAGATGTCTAGATGTTGATCCTTGTTGCCAAGCATGCTTGAGCAACCCAGAGTACTATATATTTACTCAGTGTTACCCACTTCACCATGTGGTTTCCCAGGATTACCCAGTGTACCATATGGTTTCTTAGATTGTTGCTAAGGAACCATTGTTCTGGAATGTACCTGAAGTATTCCAATCAGACAATTACCAAGCACACCATGTGCTACTATTCAAATAGAGTATTAGAGGTCTTAGTATAGTATCTGGGGTTCTAGATAGAATTCATGTATATAAGCTAGACAGTCTGAGCCTTAGAGCCTCAGACTTAACAACATCTTTTGTCTTCATACAACATCTCTGTGCTCTCCATCTAAGCTTCACTACTAATCTCCTTCTACCACTCCACTACAACACATCAAGAAACTAGGTGAGTTGCAGATTTGTGATAGGAACTTTCTGTTGATGTTGGAGGACCTTCTCTGGATTGGGCTTGGGAGATACCGCCGGTCATCGAGCACAAGACTGAGAGGAGAGCACTCCCTATCAATGCTTACGATAAAGGCGCTCTCCTCTTGTACATCTCCAATTTTATACCACACAGGTGATTTGTTACAAGCTGCTACCTGGTTGATGCCGTCAAGTTATTGGAATCAGACCCAGACACGCTGCTTTTTCTGGGTACAGTTTTGAAGCTTCCCAATCTTAGCGACGTCGGACAATATCCGAGTAATTCTCAATCATGGGAGCTGAAGCATGCCTATCATTCTGTGGATGGTGTTGAAATTGAGGGAAGGCTGTGGTGAGTAAATTCAATTCAACTGAAGTACAAAATATGAAAAAGCAATCATAGTTTTGCATTTACAGAACTTTCAAGCTGCAATTTTCAGTATGAATATGGCTCCTTGTATGAATGGTATGATGTCGCAGGAGGATGGTTGGCAGAGTTGCACAAGATTTTTTGCCACCATGACAAATATGCGGGAGATTACAGTGCTTTGGCTGACATATCTCTGGCTAGAGTGTTGTCAGGAATTGAAAACTCTACTGATGCACTCAACAGGTGAGGTTTCAAGACTTACTCAGAGAATCATCAAGTTGACACAAGTCAGGGGGATTAGGGATGCACAATGAATACTACTAGAGGTTCACTACAGTTTTACAGACTAGAGTTGTGATTTAGGAATAGAAATACTTATCCAAGGGCTTGTTGAATGGTTTCAGAGGGCTTAGAGATGATATTTGAGCAGTGGAATTCAGACAGAGACTGGTTTGAGAGAGAAAACAGAATATATTGAGTAGATACTAGAGAAATAAGAGAAAGGAGCAAACAGAGAAAGAAACAGAAGAGACAAAAGAGACAAAAGGGTACAAGGGTTGCAAATATCAAGGCTGAGGTTTGCAAGCAAACCTCAGGCCTTATATACTATTCTGTTATCTATATAATGAGTCATTAATGAGTCAATTAATAAATGAGTACAGCTGTGCTATGACTAGAGATAAGAGATGAGTCAAAATGACTATGCAAACCTGTGCAAAGGTGAGGTTGTACATCTGGCAAGGGTAAATTGGTTGGTATGTAGTCCATAAAAGGTAATTAAGTAGAAAAATAGCTACAGCATAGTAAGATTGAGGTATTATAGCTGTCTAAGTGCTAAAAGTGAGTGGGGGCTGGTTGATATTAGGTTCTAAGTCAAGAATAGAATCTAAGAAAATTGTAAGGGGTCAATGCTATGCTGGATGGTAGGGTTCAGCCTAGGAAAGTGTTTGAATCATGACAAGTGTGTACTCATCCATTCCATTTCATAGCAATTATCTACAGAGCAATACTCAGTCTCGATCCTGACCCGACTGAGCGAGTTCTGGACACTTTCTACCTCTGTTTGACTCCTCCACCACAATGGTGGACGGAAAGTGAGATTAGGTCATGGGTCACCGGTGAATACTAATATTGGTCGCTCGACGCCGCTGGAAAACACCATATCTCAGACACCAAGCTGCGGGAGCTCGGAATACCTGCCCTCATTGCCACAATTCAATATGTCTACCAAACTTTGGACCAAGAAATGTATGATTCCGTGATTAGAGTGCATCAATATTGGGACTTGAAGGATTATTATTCTTTCACCTCCAGGTCCTTCAAACTCAATGGAGAACACAGTAACACTGATTATCGCTAATGGGCGAAGTATACCACTCAAGAGTCAACCTAATATCAGAGCTATGGAAGTAGCACCAACACCAAATCAACCCAAAAACTAGTAAACCTCCATGTAAAGTCTATCAATAACTCTACACACCAGGAAAGATTGCAAGGGTGGACTGCTTGGCAAAGGTTATGCACAAGATCACAGTCTCAATATCGTATGAAGGTCTTATAAAATCAATGTGCAACTGCAAGTGTAAAACACCACAGCTACAGGGTTTCTAGGGTTTGTAGGGGCTCTATTTATTGTCCAGTGGACTAAGTGGGACTATGAATTTCGTCTACGGTAAGACTAATTCGAATGATTGGAGACTATTGCCCTCGATGGACACAAAAACTAAGTCCTCGGCGGACACAAATGCTAAGACCCTCGACGGATCACGAAACAGTAATCAAGACCTCGGCGGCCTATGGACGGTTAGTTCTCTAGTTTGACCTCGACGGTAATGGGCACTGGGAATGATATATCAACCTCTATCCTAAGAATAAACCAACCTATCAGTGCTATGTGTAGCACTGACAAATCAATCAATCCTCAACAATATAGCTATCCCAGTTGTGAAGAGTCTATCACCACTCAACACCCCAGAAGAATTGCAAGGGTGGAAATGCTTGTCAAAGGGTACACTTCTTATCTCAAAAAGGGTAATACTAAAGACTAGGGAAAGCTAGCTCTTAGTTACAGCTATCGGTGCTATGCACTTGAACAGCTAGGGGTTTTTGTATTAGGGTTGCTTTGGGTCCAGTGGACTTAGAAAGGAGAGTGGAAAGCTAGGGGTCCTCTGTGGACTATGAAACTCAATACGAAGACTGTTCTCTGAATAACTCTGAAGGTCTCTGAACTGTTCTCTGAATTGCTCGCTCTTATCCAATCTCTTATCCAATCACTGATTTAACAGGGCAAATCTAATCTCTATTTGGAGGCTACGCACAGGCAGCTGCTCCGAAACTTTCCTACACACTGGCAGTACTTGCTTGCCTTAACTACAGATACAGGCCTGGTATATATACAATTTCTACACTAGCTTACAAATCGTCTTCGGGCTTGGCTGCCCATGCTGGGTTCTTGCAGGCAATGCTATCTAGCTGTATTCTTGCTCGCTAATACCGCTAGCATATGCCTCTTAACTTCGCTAGCTCTCTCCGCCAGGCATCTGCACACGGTCTGGAAGAGTCTAGCTCTTAACGTCACTGGTCTCTATTCATCAGTTAGTCTCTTAGCAAGAACTCGTATGGTTCGGCACATGGAATCCGATCCTTAATCCTATCCGCGAGTGCTAGCTCTCTCCGATAATGCGACTTAGTTGACTATGCTACAAGGTTCTTTTTGCACTTTAGAACAGTGCTACGGAGTGATATTTATCGTATTAAGAACTAGAGTGAGCCCGAATTGCTAGTTAAAGCTAGTGCCGCTAGTAGAATGTGCCGTCGGCGCAGCTAGACCAGTTAGAGAGAGCCGTAGATCGTGTCAGAAAACTGTATGACCGTTCGAAACCTGTAGAACACTATGAGCAGAGGACTTAAGCGGTAATTCACCAAGTTCTACTCTCTACATTCTACTATGCACTGGCATATCAAGGGATTGTACTATTAGAAGACTTGTAGTCTTCACAGAACCGTTCGTAGCAGAACTTAACAAAGTCAAAAG
Source organism: Marasmius oreades (assembly GCF_018924745.1). NCBI lineage: Eukaryota > Fungi > Basidiomycota > Agaricomycetes > Agaricales > Marasmiaceae > Marasmius > Marasmius oreades. The sequence goes on from NC_057324.1 coordinate 676,677, forward strand.
ACCTTCATACTAGGAGTACCTACTTCTACGGGGGATTTAGTTGACAAGAAATCGGACATAGGACCACACAGACTAGGAGAAATTTGATATAACCGTAGATCGAGTCCCGATCTGAGGAAAAGACAAAAAGACATGATACAGATCCCAGATCACAGATAGAGTACCTAGGAACCAGGCAGGAATGAACAACGGATCTCGGAGTCCACACTGTTCATGTGCTATGGCGATTCGGAACTCTGGATCCATATGCTGGAACTACTTGGACACATAAAGTCCATATGATTTGATAACGTCGAAATACAGGATAAGGTCCGTAGGCAGGAAATACCATATGGTACGCCTATGTAGGTCCATTCTACATGCTGAAACAAGAATGAAGAACGGTCCAGATTGGTCCAAAACATATGATTCGAATACGGAAAAGCTCCATAGACAAGATTCTGCACATGTAGCAGTCCCTAGTGATAAGACTCCGCATGGGTTCGTAGCTACGGTGCATTATTTTTAGAGATAGAACAAGTAGAGATAGGATTATAAAGCTAGCGTAGAAGTAGTATAAAAGCAGCTCATGTATCCGTAGATAAAGAAGTACTACCCGTGCGTAGGAAAGTCCTGAGTGGGTTGCCCGTGAGTAACTGCTCTTGACACCAATAGAGAGATTTGCCCTGTCTTTGTGCAGTGAAACGATAAGATTTGATTTGAACTATACGAGACCGTCGAGGTCAAAACTAGAGAACTATCCGTCCGTAGGCCGCCGAGGTCTTGATTACTGTTTCGTGATCCGTCGAGGGTCTTAGCGTTCGTGTCCGCCAAGGACTTAGTTTTTGTGTCCGTCGAGGGCAATAGTCTCCAATCGTTCGAATTAGTCTTACCGTAGACGAAATTCATAGTCCCACTTAGTCCACTGGACAATAAACAGAGCCCCTACAAACCTTAGAATCCCGTAGCTGTGGTGTTTTTACACTTGCAGTTACACATTGATTTCATAAGAACTTCATATGATACTGAGACTGTGATCTTGTGCGTAACCTTTGCCAAGCAGTCCACCCTTGCAATCTTTCCTGGTGTGTAGAGTTATTGATAGACTTTACACGGAGGTTTACTAGTTTTTGGGTTGATTTGGTGTTGGTGCTACTCCCGTAGCTCTGATATTAGGTTGACTCTTGAGTGGTATACTTCGCCCATTATCTGGTGACCACCGCAGGGGGTGGAAATAAGATTACATTCAGTATCAAACGAAATATTGTGAAATTCCGGTAGTTTTAGCCCTACGGCGAGAACTACAAAAACAACAAAAACCAAAAGAACTTCTCTCAGAAAGATTAGTTCACAGCGACGTAATACTCGCACTTCACTAGCGGCTGGCAAACAAGTCTTACAGACACATAGTCTTACGGCTTTAGCATCTAGTACCCCAGCTCAAGTACCGAGAGCTGGTCAGTCTTCTCGATCTACGCGCAATTCTACGCAAGGAAGAGAAGCTACCCAAGTTATCCCAAACGATTTAAGAAACCCCGGTTTCTCTTTTGACAGAAGTCCGAGAGAAGCTTTCCGAGATACAAGATCTACGCAAGGTCCTAGAAACCAAGCGTTAGAAACCCCATACGAAACCCCAGAGATTTTAACTGAAGACATTGAACCGTTTTCTTCACCGTTATCATCTCTACCCTCCGAATACAATTCAGACTTTGACCTACGGGAAGAAGAGTTTTATTCTTTTGAACTAAACCCGAGTTTATTTCTGGAAAGACCGTTAACAAGTATGTCCCATATATCGAATGACCCAGTAGCGGCAGGTGTGCCAGATGAAGAAAGACCGATAAAGAAGTCCTGGACGGAGTTCTCTAAAGGTGCTTTGAAAGAATTAGACAAGGATACGTCGAAACGAAGGCTCCCCACATTCAACCGTCTAGATCCTGGAAATCTACGGGAATGGATGGCGGCTATCCTACAATATGGGAAAGTCAAGGGCTGGAAGTTAGATGAATCTTTTATCATTCTAGCAATGATTCAAATGGAGTTCGAGACCTCTCGACTCCTGGCACATCATTTACCATCTACGAGAGGCTATAGTTGGGCCGCCTTTGAGAAAGAGATGTTTGATTCGTTCCCGTCGATTAGGGATTTAGAAATAGGAGCACTGGAGAATTTAGATCTGTTGAAGGCTAGGTTCTCTGGTATAGGAGAAGAGCAGCTACAAAAGCTTACTTCGTTTAATATGGAGTTTGAATTTGAAGCAGACAAACTTGCAGGAAGTTTGTCGAATCGAGAGAAAGTACAGAAGTTTGCGGAATGTCTAGACCCGACATTCTGGCGAGAGATCAGAAAGAGGCTCACGGGACCCTCACTACGTTCGAAACCTGCAGGCAGAAAAGCCCGTAGAAGTAGATAGTGGGTGGGTGGCTTCCCAGCTAGACCCTTTTGCTTTCTCCCAAGTTAGGGATATGGCTTTGACCATAAGTAATGAGTTAGTAGGCGATTGCTACGCACCTCAGGGCTTAGATCCTGTTAGCTATACTCTAGGAGTGAAAGCGGCGGCTCCTGTAGGAACCCCTTTGATCACTCGTGCAAAAATCGAGCCTACGATAGCTCCATTGTCTTCGTACAAGAAGGAAATAGCTTCTGATGAGTTGACAATGAAACTTTTGGCCTCCGTAGACGCACAGAATACTCGAATGAACGACTTCGCGCGTGCAGTTTCTGAGCTTTTGAAGAAGATGCCTGACTTCAGTCAGCCTAACTTCTACAAAAACATGCAAGCTATGGCGTATCATAATGGAAGCCAAGGGCAGAGTAGCGGTGGATCTAGGCCTTCGAACCAGATCGCATCCAACTCTACGGCCGCGGGGCAGCCATATAGGGCGCCTACGGACAAAAAATTGCATTATTTGTGATGAACCCGGGCATTTCTGGAGAGAATGCAGGCAAGCACAAGAGCTATCCCAGAAGAAGTGGATAGTTAAGAATGAACATACGAATAGATTGGAGATGTACGATGGGAATAACCTCCCACCGCCTGATCCAGTGAGGAAAGAATCACGAGCAGACAGAATTAGAGCTATCACTAGAGAGAAGGGATGGCCAGGTGCTGAAAAGACCAGTTTCTTCTTACAGGGAGACTTGGATCTTGATGATGATCTCCCAGACCGTCAATCTGTGCCTACGATAGAAGTTTTGTTACAGAGAATTGCTGCTTTGGAGGTAGAGACTCGTCGCCAGTCGGGCGACAGCTCAAAAAACTAAAAGGTCCAATGATGGACTCCTCAGATAAGAGAGATAGATCTCGAGATACCCAGAGGAGACCGGAGGACCCCAAAAAAATAAAATTACCACCAAAACCCCAAGTAGTAATATCTACGCCGTCGTTCTTAAGGAAACAACCGTATGTGATACCCCAGAGAAAGCCTTTCGAAGAAGAGGTCTCTGAAGAAGAAGAAGCAGAATCGGATGAAGAAGAACCTCCGTCGCAGGTCGATAGACGTCCTTCTACTCCGCCGCCTAGGGTATTCGATAAAATTCAACCCGTAGAACGTGTCCCACAACCAAGGGATTTGTATTGCCCCGAAGCGTAATTCCTGAAGACAAGGGTGCTTCAAAATCTAAGAAGGTTCATTCCGAAAACGTGAAGAAAGCGTCTACGGAAAATCTTCAAAATGTTGAAACGAAAAGATATAAGCAACGGGTGATACAAGACCTAATTGACCAAATGATGGCCAATCCGGCTAGTGTCTGCTTGAACAAGCTCACGGCTTCAGAAGAGTTCCGAAAGGCATTGCTACGGCGAGTTAGGAATAAGCACGTTCGAACGAAGAATTATAAAGCGTTCCTTCAAACGTTAGACTATCCGATAAAAGACTCTACGGCGGCTGAGGGATCTTTTGATGAAGAAGCAGAGTTCGTGAAAGTAGATAATATTGAGACCGTAGATTCGTTCGAAACCTTGGAAGAGGAAGAAGACGGATTGGAAGCGGGATCAGTAGTTCACCGAGATGTTGTGGAAGTTTATCGCACCGAGTTAGATTCTGAAGAAAAGCAGAAGGTCGTGATAGTAGCTGGATTGTCCGAGGGTCTCAGATGTGTTTTTCCTGAGGTTAACGGTTCTATGGAAAGAGTAGAAGCGGTGATCGATGGTGGATCGCAAATAATCGCGATTGACGCATGGGTTGCTCAAGGATTAGGCTTGCAATGGGATCCGAATTCAGTGATTCACATGCAGTCTGCCAATGGACAGCTGAAACCAACACTGGGAGTGTGCAGAAATGTACCTTTCAAGTTTGGTGAAGTAACAGTATACTTGCAACTTCATGTGGTGGAGAAAGCTCCCTTTCAGATTCTCTTGGGTAGACCTTTCGATGTCCTAACGGAATCAAAAGTGCAAAACTTCAAGGATGGAGATCAGTGGGTTACGGTTTCATGCCCAAACAAAGGAATTCAAAGTGTCATCCCTACATACATGAGAGGGGAAGGCATTAAGATAAAACCTAAGCGGGAACCAACCCTACGGACGCAGAGTTCAGAGGAAGCGCAGAAAGAAAGAGAACAACGAGGGACTGAATCTTCAAATTTTCAGTCCACCTTGATGAATTGATAGAGGATCAAGGAGAGGTGGCTCTACAAATATCCGTAGATGCTCACGGTGTTCCACGAATTGAAAAATATAAAAATTTGATAAATACAAAATTCTCTCCTACGGAGCTGGCTGGAGCCTTCATAGAAGCTTCAAATAGTGAAAGGACTACTAGTCAGTCTGATTCGAGAGTGATGAAAAACATTGATATAAACGAAAAAGACCAAAAACACACAGAAGATACAAAACACAAAAACAGTGCTTCTATTTCTCCTTGTGTTACGGACAGTTTTCTTTCTTATTATTCATCAGCACCAGTTTCGAATTCCCTAGATTCCATACACGGTGAATCTACGGAACGAGAACGGTTGCTTTGTACTACTAGAAGAGGTTCAACCCTCGAAGGCTTCAACAGCCAAAAATTGGCACATCGATCGGACTCTTCTCAACAAGATAAGATAGATGAGCTTAGTGAGGTCGCCGTAGACAGCAGAGCTTTACTCTTGAAGGCTCAAGATACCCATAGTCTATGTGAACTTGTTGATTCGCTTAGTACGAATTTCAAGGATCTCGCTGATGCGTCGAGAATTGAAGAAAATCCAAATAGATTGATACCCCCGTTGCTCCGACTACGAAGTTTTGTAGGGGGTGCGGTTGAAAATGAAAGTGCATTTGATACAATGCTATATGAAGCATCTGCGCTAGTAGATTATCACCAAAGGATGTACGAAAATCACTACCAAACTGACGAATGTATAGCTTTGGATTTGGATAGGTTAGCTAAGGATCCTGAGAAACGTGGAAAGACTTTGTTCAATGAACTAGCTTTTCATAAGGAAAGATGGTTGCAAGTCTACGGGACTATAGACAACTTTCCTAAGGACCTTTATACGGGTGAAGCCCCGATAGATGAGATTCTATCGTCTACGGACTCTCTGAATGCCTACGTTATCGAACTTGATGCGTGTGTACAAGAGATGGGGCTTGCTCTACGCAACTTAGAAGGAAAGCTTTCGAGAGAAAGTCTTCCTACGAATTCATATAGCACATTCTTGAGTAGCTCGCAGTCTATGGAGCGTGAGAACTATGTTTCCCAGGGTGCTACGGCGCTTGGAAAACATACAGTTCAGTCGGTCTACGGAAAATATAAGCCAGTAGCACTTAAAGTCCGACCACAATTGGCTAAGATGCCAGAAGAATTCCGAGTTCTTAGGAATATTACTGGGGATCCGCTTGAAGGGATGCCAGTACTATCGCCGCACCCTCCTGCGTTCAGTCCAGGAGAACGGTATACAGAAGAACGTAAGGAAATCATAGAAAAGAATCATAATGAAGGCTTTCTATGGCCCGAAGAAATGAAATTGGTACACCATCTGATGAAAATCCAAGAGAAAGGATTCGCTTGGAGTGCAGACGAAGGTGGAACATTTCGTACAGATTTCTTCCCGCCGATTAAGTTTCCAGTGTTGCCTCACAAGCCCTGGGTTGAGCGTAATATCCCTATTCCACCTGGGATTTACGAAGAAGTCTGCCAGATTTTGAAGGACAAAATCGCAGCAGGAGTATATGAACCTACTACGTCGTCGTATCGATCGAAGTGGTTCATGGTACTAAAGAAAGATGGAAAGAGTCTACGGCTGGTTCATTCATTAGAACCATTGAATGCAGTCACGATTCAGCATTCTGGGATTCCACCTGGAACAGCTGAGATTGCTAGTAGCTTTTCCGGAAGAGCATGTATAGGAATGTTAGATATTTGGGTTGGATACGATGAAAGACTTATCGACGAGGAATCGAGAGACTTTACTACGTTCCAAACGCCCTTTGGTCCCTATAGATTAGTGAAACTACCTATGGGATGGACTAATTCAGTCCCTTTGTTTCATGAAGATGTAACATACATCCTACAGGAAGAAATTCCTCATGTTACTAGACCATACATTGACGACGTACCTATACGAGGACCCAGTACTAGATATGAGTTACCTGACGGAGGCTACGAGGTGATTCCTGAAAATCCAGGCATCCGTAGATTCGTTTGGGAGCATGTACAGAACGTGAATCGAATAGTTCAGCGAATGAAGTATGCAGGAGGTACCTTTTCAGGTCCGAAGGCTTTCATTTGTTGCGCTGAAGGAATGGTGGTAGGCCATAGAGTGTCCTACGACGGTGAAAAACCTGTAGAGAAGTTTGCAGAGATCATTCTCTCTTGGGATCCGAAAAACTTCAGAAGCAAAACTGATATTCGATCGTTTCTGGGGATTGCAGGACAAATGCGCATGTTCATTAAGGACTACGCTAAGAAGACAAGACCATTGAATAAGCTCACTGGAGCTTTCGTACCATTTGAAATGAACGAGGAAGCTTGTGAAGCTGTCCGAGAGGTTCAAGATGGAATCCGTGATGCACCCGCGCTACGGCCCATTGACTATAAGAATCCGACGGGTATCACTTTGGCCGTAGATTCGTCTTGGCACGGTGTAGGCTATTACTTGTACCAAGTAGACCCCGAAAATCCAAAAATGAAGTTCTACAATTACTTTGGGTCTATAACGTTCAATGAGAGAGAAGCTCGCTTCTCACAACCTAAAAGAGAGCTCTACGGGTTACTTATGGCGCTACGAGCGTCGAAGTATCAAACTTTTGGATGTAGACCGTTGACCATAGAAACGGACGCCAGCTATATCAAAGGAATGTTGAACAATCCGGATAGTGCTCCGAATGCTAGCATTAACCGGTGGATTGAAGAGATCAGACTCTATCATTTTGAACTAGTTCATATTAAAGGACTTGTACATGGTCCAGATGGACTTTCGAGACCTCCTCCTGGTGGGATATCTACGCCTAGACCAGAAGGATGGGAAGAATTCCTGGTCGACGACGATGGTCAGCCAGTAAAGTTTCGAATGGGAGATGGAATTGAGGATGAACCTTTTGACATTGATACGTTCAAGGATGATATAGATCCGCGGTCAGGTTATTTGGTTTCATTAGCTGAGAAAGAACCAAAGTTGGCTACATCTGTCTTTTGCTATTTAGAAGACTTACGGTCTGCTGTAGATGAAGCAAACTTTGTAGATAAGATAAGAAATTGGGCGCTACGGAAACCTCCAGACTATGTTTCAACATTTTTGAAGCAAGTACCAGTGGTTCCGCCCGCCGTAGATGACAGTTGGAATGATTCTCATCCATATAAGCCTATACATGAATATACGAATGAGATTAAAAGGTTCGATGAGAAAGTTCCACAAATTGAAGAGTGGCTTCTAGATCCCGAAGCAGATTTTGTAAGCGAGTTATCTAAAAACGAAATGAACAGTTTCATTACATTGGGATCAAAATTCTTTCTAGACCCCGATGGGAGACTTTACAAACGATCTACGGATGGTTCTACACAACATAGGTTGTATGTAGTTCCTGATAAGAGGATGTGGATGCTCGTAGCAAGTCACGATCATCTAGGACATAAAGGAATGTTTGCGACTAAGTCGATCATGGAGAAACGATTTTGGTGGCCGCATATGGACAAGGACATAGATTGGTTTGTCCGTAGCTGTCAAGAATGCCAGGATCGAAGGCTTGATCTTTTGAGAATACCACCAGTGGTTACTCACACACCGTCGCTGTTCCAAGTGATCCATGTAGATGTTTTAAGTATGACTCCCGCTAGCAACAGTTGTAAACTGATTGTTCACGGACGATGCGCACTATCGAGATGGTCCGAAGCAAGGGCTATTCAAAGTGATACAGCCAGAATACTCGCAGAGTGGTTCTTTGACGATATCATTAGTAGATGGGGTTGTCCCGAGGAGGTTGTTACGGATAATGCACCACAAATGATTGCTATGGCAAGGTGGCTTACGGACAAATATGGTGTCCGTAGCATTAAGATTTCACCGTACAATTCTCAAGCAAACGGAAAGATTGAGAGAGCGCATTTCGATCTACGGAGCGCGCTTTCGAAAGCCGTAGCTGGAGACCTTGCGAAATGGTACTGGTTTTTGAAGCATATTTTGTGGGCGGATAGAGTAACAACTAGGAAGAACCTAGGTTGCTCCCCCTACTTCTTTGTTACCGGTGCGGAACCTATACTACCGCTTGATATTGTGGAATCTACGTGGCTAGTAAAACTACCCAATAGGTTTCTATCACGAGAAGAGTTAATTGGCTTTCAAGCGCAAGCTCTGGCTAAACACAGAACGCATGTAACAGCTATGCGAGATAGAATTACAGAAGAAAAGCGTAGACGCTTGATCAAGTACGAACGGGAATATATACATACTATAAAACCCTTAAACTTTGAACCCGGAGACTTGGTTCAAGTACGGAATACCGCTATTGAAAAGAACTTGGATAGGAAAATGTTCCCTAGATACTTTGGGCCTTGCGTAGTCATTCGACGTACTAAAGGTGGCTCTTATATCTTAGCGGAAATGGATGGAACGTTGCTACGGGGAAAATATGGAGCCTTTCGCATCCTACCTCACGCGGCGCGATACCACATTGACCTTCCTACGGAAATAAAAGATTTAATTCAGCTATCTAAAGATGAGTTAGAAGCCATGGCTAACGAAGATGAACCAACTGAGTATGAACTTGGAGTGGATTACATCTTTGACCGGGCTCAAAACTTGAGGCTGAATGGTAATGCCTCAGCTACGGCAGAAAGTGATAATGAAATTGAGCTACCTAGCGAATCTGAGGATCCAATGGATGATCCAGTAAGAGTTACTAGGTCTGCTAAGAAGAAAGTTAGATTTTCTCGGATCTGACTGAACATATGAAACTGAAAAATCCAGTTAGATTCTAATAAAATCTAACTAGTGCACAAGTATACGAAATGACAGTAATATGAAAGGAGCGGACACCGTTTATCGCTACAGCCAGCCATTGTTAAAAGAGTGATCTACGGAAAGATACACTACTGAATAGACTCCATAGGAGCACCTGCATCCGCCTCAGTAGGCTGGTTTGTAGACCTCTCCTGTGTTGAAGTCGACGTAGCTGACTGTTCGACGGAAAGGGCGAGGCGGGAAAGGACTAGCTGATTTGCCTCGACGAGTTTTTCGTAGGCTGCCCGGTACGCTGCTCCTTGGTGAAGGATCGAAAAGGCCGATGCATTGACCTCCGTACGGAGGAGGGTCTGAATGGCGGCGAGGTCGGACGCAGAAAGGGAGTCCATACCAAAATGGGCCGGCATGCTGGCTATGACCTTGAGTACAGAGAGATGTGTAGACTCTCTGCATTTCTTCTCCTCTGTCCAACAAGTTGTCATAAGTGATGCTACGGCCACGAATAAAGAGAGGACGGTCCCAAGGTGGACACTCACCCTCAGATTCGGGCGTAAGGTCTACGCCTGCCTTATCGATACGAGCCTTCTTAGCAGGCTTTGCTTCGATCTACGGAAAGATTAGAAATGATTTATATGAAACGAATAATGCGATCTACGGACCTCTTTCTTCTTGGAAATGCGAATTTTCATAGGATCCTTCCCTTTAGTGGCGTCCTTCATCTTGAAGTCGTCATTCTGGTAAAAGGATTGAGCCGTAGATAGGTTTAGAACGAACTGAAGGGCTTACTTTAGTGTTGGCCTCTTCAGTATCAGAGATTTCGATAGTAGCTTCGTTGCGAGAAGAGCTAGCTCCCTACGGCAAAGTCAATATCAAAAATTAGAAAGATTAATAGAATAAGAGCTTACATTCTTGCGCTTGATAGCAGATGCCTTGTTGCGCACAGCGCACATCTCGACGTAGAAGGACTTGGCCTTTGCGAAGTCGACGCTCTTATCGAGGGAGAACTGCTCGATGTCGGCGGTGACCATCTCGACGACGTTGCGATAAAGATCGAACGCAACATCGTCTTTGGCAGACTGGTAGCTTTGGAGCTTGGTCTGAACCTACGGCAGAAGGATTACAATGAAACAGAGATGAAAGAGCGGTGCTGAACATACCACAACATCGAGAAGCTGTTTGGTGAACAGCTCGGCGGACAGCTTGTTAGCGTAGGGACGCAACTGGCTGACTTGTTCAACGATCGGAGCAGTGCGTTCAACCCAGATTTTGGTGGGGACAAATTCGCTACGAGTGGACATTTTAAAGATGATATGAGAATGTAAGAATTGAGGATTGGTTACTACGAAGGCTGGTAGAGCTGGGTAGTAAAGAATTGACTATCTACGGTCAACCTTTTATACCTTTTACGCTCTACTATCCAGCCGTAGATGACTTTCTCTACCTTATGGTCCTAAAGGACTCCCGGATCCAACATCTAGTCAACAGGAGTTGACTGTTCATTTGTTTGGGGGAGAGGTACCTTAGGTTCCTGAAAATTTGACCGTAGATTCAAGTTTTGCGATTTGAACACCTACATGAACATACGGGTGTACCTACGGATCCTGAAAAGATAATCATCGCTTAAGAAAAACTTATAAGCGAGAACCTACATGAGAGATGCATAGCGATAAGAATGATTGAACAATGTGCTACGGATAGATTCATCTAACTCCGAGCATAGAGATGCGTGAGCTACGGCTGATGAGACTTTAACTTAGCAAGTAGAGTTTCAAGTCAAACTAGCTCCGAGCATAGAGATGCGTGAGCTACGGCTGATGAGACTTTAACTTAGCAAGTAGAGTTTCAAGTCAAACTAGTTTGAACTTAGCTCACACTGTTGTCAAATCAAACAAGTTTTAATTTGAAATACAAGATATGACAATAGTACAAATGGAGAATTTAGGCGCCGTAGCGCGTACCAAGAATACAAGAAAGGAGGACTTATAGTCCAGTACAAGAAGAATCAAGACTTCTACAGTAAATGTGGGCTATTGATACATTCAAGAAGACAGGATATGACTACCAAAAGACAAAGTTTGAGTCCGCTGAGAATTACCAAGTCCAAAAGAAGAAAGGCTACGCTCTAATAAAGAGTTAGTGATGAGTTCTAAGATAGAAATATCGAACTTACCTTTTGCGCCGTGGCTGAAGGCCGAACGCCCTCTCGACGGCTCGCCTGTCTTGATCCAGCTTGGCGATAACTGCCTTGGAGACTGGATCGAGAGAGCAGCGGACAGAGGAAGAAGAATCCGAAGATTCTCCCTCGTCCTCACTGTCCTCCTCCTCTTCGTCCACACTTGAACCATCGATGCTCTAGAGTTGAAGGTTAGAACAGATCTACGGAAAATGAGGAACGACTTACAGCTTCCTCGGCTTCATCATCGATTAAGTCCTTAACTGTAACATCCATTTCCTGAAAGGAAATGAATAAAGAAGAGAGTAAAGAAGAATCAGAGACTTACGATTCGGGGACTAAGAGGAATTCCGAGATCCTCCTGAACTTCTGCTTCGTAGGCTTCTTCATCGGGTTCTCTGACAATCGTAGACTCAGCTATGGGAACATTGTCAGAAGGCAAGACAGAAGTTAAACCCTAGAAGGAATATTGAGAAAAGGAGAGACATTGAGAAATATATAAACGTACCATTGGAGAAGAAGGCGCAGCGGTTTCAACCCCCTCGACTTCCTCCTCCGTAGGTGCCACAATGGGCCATCCGAGCGCCTTTCCGAGCGCCTTAACTTGACCAGAAGTCATATTGAAATCTTCATCGTCTTGAAGACCCTTGAGAACTTCTACGGGATCGCGACCAGCAGCCCGTAGAGCGTCTTGGCTTTCTTTGATAGCTTCCAAAGCCAACTTAGAAGAGTAATTGGCGGCTATCTGAGCAACGCGAAGGTGGTCGTAAGCCTCCAATTGACGAACGAGCCTACGAGCAATCTTGGCTAGGACTGAGAAAGAATGTTAGAAACAATAGACAAATGAAGGAAGGAACGTACACAGGTTGTTGCTCGACGCAACTTCAATCTTCTTCAGACCCAGTGCGCTGTCATCAGGATCGAAGAAGGAGCATTTCTGCTTCCCGGCAAAGCAGCGCACACAAGAGGGCCTACGTCCGGCTTTGCCACTGGGAACCCAAATTGGGCGGCAATCCTTGTAGTTAAAGTGCATACACCGGCCACACGGAGAAAGGATATTGAGCTACGAATCGAATTAGAGATGAATTGAAGTTGATAAGAATTGAATACTTACGAAGGACACAGGCCGTCCCGCGGCCAGAAGCGATTTAAAGCTCAACTTGGCATCGCCAAAGTTGAACTGAAGATCCATGTCTGCGCTACAGTGTAAGAAAGGAATGAATAAATAGAGAACTGAAGGACTTACTACGTGCGGCTCCGATCCAGGATTCGGGAAACACATGAGATGGGGGTGCCGAAGTCCACAGATCATCTACGGAAGTTCCATCGCGATGATCACTGGCCTTCTTCTTTCCCTGGACCTTCGAAGATTTTGATGGGCTGGGGCTCGAAGAAGTGACAGCGGCCGCAACCTCTGATTCGGAAGTGAGGGCCGTAGCAGGTTTCTTCCCCCGGGATCGTGTCTTATAACGCTAAAAGATGGTTTGAAGACTAAAAGTGAATAAGAAAAAGGGAGTGCTCACTGAAGGAGGGGGAGACCCCGCATCATTGGAGGCCTCCATGAAAACCACTTTCTTGACCGGAGCTCTCGCCGATTTGACTCTTTTGGGCTGAGAAGAGCCCGCCGTAGATGAATCTGGAGCCTAGAAATCGAGGTCAGAATAGAAATAAAACAAAGGATGAAATTTTACCTTTCGCTTTTGGGCTGGTTTTGACGGTCCAGCAACCGGAAGAGAAGAGGGACCAGCTTCGGGCAAATCAAAAGCCAGTTGGGTGTTGGCTGTCCGAGACAAACCCGTAGCAACATCCTGAGAGCGCGTAGCTACCACAGGAGAGACCGGAAGAGCGGAGCGAGGAAGCTACGGCGAGAGCTGAGCATCCAAAAAGAAATGAAAAGAACCTGAAAGCTTACCGTAGATGGGGAAGCCGATCTTGGAGCGTCTGAAAGGTAGAATTCGGGAGGCTCGGAATCAAAGTCAAATCGCTATGAGAACGATAAGCTAGAGAAATGCAGTAGAAATAAGAACTTACACCGAGGACCTCGAGTAGATGGGTGAACTCAGGTTCTCCATACATCCACTCGTCTCCTGGTACCTTCCAATCATCAGCGAGAAAAGAGAGGGTAGCCATCATCTGAAGGGCGGGGGAGATCCAGATTTCATCGCGAAACCGCACAATTTGACGGTGGAGATCGTTCTATGGCAGAGATGAGAACTTAGAACATACAGAATTGATCCTGAAGAGAAAAACGCACCAAAAATGAGCTATTGTCTCGAAATTCTTCGAACAATTGTGGGTCTTCCGTCACCTTAGCGATGAGGCGATTGTTGAGATCTGCGATCCATTGGTGAACGAAGAGGAGGTTGGCCTCTAGAGCGTCCAGGATTATAGGAGACGGGATGTAGGGCTCCGTAGCAGGCGCCTTGCCCTTGCCTTTATCTTGTTTTGAAGGCATCAGAAAAGATCTACGGCGTCGCATTAGTATGCGACACCGTAAAAACAATAAGAAAAGCGAAAACAATCTACGGGCCTCGGAGCAGACTCCGAAGCCTCCGTAGATTGTCCCCACTCACCTCGAGAACGTTGGGGACAGTAACAAAGAAGATATGAAAAACGGCGGCGAAGAGCGACCGTAGAGTGGTGGGAGAAGGGAGGAATGAAAATTTCTGCTAAGTCCAACTGCTGTGGTTTTTATAGCCAAATCCAACATATGAACCAGCACATGACCGTAGAACATCGCAGAATGTTGTAGAATATTCCAGATCTACGGAAATTAAAGCCTCGAGGCTGTTGAAAGCATCTACGGAATGATGAGGCCATAATTAAGAAATGATGGAAGTAATTAACGACGGAACATTGCATCGTAGGAGTTCTGGCGTGGGAAAATCATTTTGATGTCGGAACATTTCCTTTTTGGGAACATTAGCGCTGGTCAGCGTAGAGCTCGAGCTCAAAATTTCTCTAAGTCAGAGACTTGACGGTTGTACACTAGAGTGTACACCGTAGATAAGATTAAGTAGATCTACGGGCCATTTTGAAGGCTTTTAGTAGAACTACTAAATGAAAAGGCCGTAGATCAATTCAAACGATAGAAGATGATGTTGTGCTCAGTCCGTAGATGGACTGGGGACAGTCCTCTTTTGTTTGGGGGAGATAATGCGACTTAGTTGACTATGCTACAAGGTTCTTTTTGCACTTTAGAACAGTGCTACGGAGTGATATTTATCGTATTAAGAACTAGAGTGAGCCCGAATTGCTAGTTAAAGCTAGTGCCGCTAGTAGAATGTGCTGTCGGCGCAGCTAGACCAGTTAGAGAGAGCCATAGATCGTGTCAGAAAACTGTATGACCGTTCGAAACCTGTAGAACACTATGAGCAGAGGACTTAAGCGGTAATTCACCAAGTTCTACTCTCTACATTCTACTATGCACTGGCATATCAAGGGATTGTACTATTAGAAGACTTGTAGTCTTCACAGAACCGTTCGTAGCAGAACTTAACAAAGTCAAAAGACCTTCATACTAGGAGTACCTACTTCTACGGGGGATTTAGTTGACAAGAAATCGGACATAGGACCACACAGACTAGGAGAAATTTGATATAACCGTAGATCGAGTCCCGATCTGAGGAAAAGACAAAAAGACATGATACAGATCCCAGATCACAGATAGAGTACCTAGGAACCAGGCAGGAATGAACAACGGATCTCGGAGTCCACACTGTTCATGTGCTATGGCGATTCGGAACTCTGGATCCATATGCTGGAACTACTTGGACACACAAAGTCCATATGATTTGATAACGTCGAAATGCAGGATAAGGTCCGTAGGCAGGAAATACCATATGGTACGCCTATGTAGGTCCATTCTACATGCTGAAACAAGAATGAAGAACGGTCCAGATTGGTCCAAAACATATGATTCGAATACGGAAAAGCTCCGTAGACAAGATTCTGCACATGTAGCAGTCCCTAGTGATAAGACTCCGCATGGGTTCGTAGCTACGGTGCATTATTTTTAGAGATAGAACAAGTAGAGATAGGATTATAAAGCTAGCGTAGAAGTAGTATAAAAGCAGCTCATGTATCCGTAGATAAAGAAGTACTACCCGTGCGTAGGAAAGTCCTGAGTGGGTTGCCCGTGAGTAACTGCTCTTGACACCAATAGAGAGATTTGCCCTGTCTTTGTGCAGTGAAACGATAAGATTTGATTTGAACTATACGAGACCGTCGAGGTCAAAACTAGAGAACTATCCGTCCGTAGGCCGCCGAGGTCTTGATTACTGTTTCGTGATCCGTCGAGGGTCTTAGCGTTCGTGTCCGCCAAGGACTTAGTTTTTGTGTCCGTCGAGGGCAATAGTCTCCAATCGTTCGAATTAGTCTTACCGTAGACGAAATTCATAGTCCCACTTAGTCCACTGGACAATAAACAGAGCCCCTACAAACCTTAGAATCCCGTAGCTGTGGTGTTTTTACACTTGCAGTTACACATTGATTTCATAAGAACTTCATATGATACTGAGACTGTGATCTTGTGCGTAACCTTTGCCAAGCAGTCCACCCTTGCAATCTTTCCTGGTGTGTAGAGTTATTGATAGACTTTACACGGAGGTTTACTAGTTTTTGGGTTGATTTGGTGTTGGTGCTACTCCCGTAGCTCTGATATTAGGTTGACTCTTGAGTGGTATACTTCGCCCATTACCGACCTGTCCAAAGACCTTCTCTCTGATGCTTGCACATGTTCAGACACCTCTCCGATCGCTCGTACTCGACTTCACCTCGTCCGTGATCTTGGGCGTGTGTTCTTACTTCTTTCCATAGCATCTGCTCAGTCCATATGAACTGCTAGCGCTCAACACTTCGGCGCACCTTTCCCTAAGTCCATCTTTGTTCGAGAGTGTTCGCTCTCTCTTTTTAGAAGTCTGTTTAAGACTTTATCCCTCTTAGCTACGAGTCCAGTACTGAAACATAAGCCTCAACCTAATATCCCTTAATCGCTTTGTGCATAATAGAGTACAGAGAGTGGTCTTTCTGAATAGCAACCGCTCGCATAGTGTCTTACAGTTTTCAGACAGCCTTACAGTTTTCAGGCTAGCACTACGGGATGCTCTCTAGCTGTTTCTCAGCTGTACTAGTGTATTCTGCTAATGGCCATAAGCTTTAACTAGCAGCTCGGGCTCACTCTAGTTCTCATACGATATCTATATCGTTCCAAAGCACTTAATATATGTGCTAAAATGGACATAATGTAGCGTAGATGTCAAAAGTCGCATTAACGGTCTCGTATAGTTCAAATCAAATCTTATCGTTTCACTGCACAAAGACAGGGCAAAATCTCTCTATTGGTGTCAAGAGCAGTTACTCATGGGCAACCCACTCAGGACTTTCCTACGCACAGGTAGTACTTTTTTTTTTATCTACGGATACATGAGCTGATTTTATACTACTTCTACACTATCTTTGTAATCCTATCTCTACTTGTTTCATCTCTAAAAATAATGCACTGTAGCTATGAATCCATGCGGAATCTTATCGCTAGGGGCCGCTACATGTGCAGAATCTTCTCTATAGAGCTTTTCCATATTCGAATCATATGTTTTGGACCAATCTGGACCATTCTTCATTCTTGTTTCAGCATGTAGAATGGACCTACATAGGCGTACCATATGGTATTTCCTGCCTACGGACCTTATCCTGCATTTCGATGTTATCAAATCATATGGACTTTGTGTGTCCAAGTGGTTCCAGCATATGGATCCAGAGTTCCGAACTGCCATAGCACATGAACAGTGCAGACTCCGAGATCCGTTGTTCATCCCTGCCTGGTTCCTATGTACTCTATCTGTGATCTGGGATCTGTATCACGTCTTTTTGTCTTTTCCTCAGATCAGGACTCGACCATATCAAATTTCTCCTAGTCTGTGTGGTCCTATGTCCGATTTCTTGTCAACTAAATCCCCCGTAGAAGTAGGTACTCCTAGTATGAAGGTCTTTTGACTTTGTTAAGTTCTGCTATGAACAGTTCTATGTGAAGGCTACAAGCCTTCTAATAGTACAATCCCTTGATATGCCAGTGCATAGTAGAATGTAGAGAGTAGAACTCAGTGAATTACCGCTTAAGTCCTCTGCTCATAGTGTTCTACAGGTTTCGAATGGTCATACAGTTTTCTGACACAATCTATGGCTCTCTCTATAACTGGTCTAGCTGCACCTATGGCACATTCTACTAGCAGCACTAGCTTTAACTAGCAATTTGGGCTCACTCTAGTTCTTAATACGATAAATATCGCTCTGTAGCACTGTTTAAAGTGCAAAAAGAACCTTGTAGCATAGTCAACTAAGTTGCATTAGCATGGTGCCACCTTCCATCCATATCCACAACCTAGGTGGATTTAGAGCTGTGATAATGGCCCGGAGGTGGGAAATTGCACCGGTGCAGCACTGCTTCTTGATCTGCACCACCACGGAAGAGTGTAAACCATGTCCTACCAAGACATGCAGGATGTCAGGTTCAAGGACAGTAATATTAACTGCATTGGAGGACATCAATATCACCAAAACTACCACTTTGATGGCCCACAGACAAGTATGCACATGGTCAATCATTTTCTCGATTGCGGTGACTGACAATAATGTATTTAACGGTGCCAGTTTATATTCATAACACCCACGAAGATGACAAGCATCTGATGAAATCATGGCAATATGAACCTGAAGTCATGCATTCATGCACACACCCACCTCTCAACAGACCACTGCCAGTCCAGTTGATATATGCATCACTCTTACTTTCTAAGCAAGAGGGGTATGCCCTGTGGTGCCCTCAACAGGTTAGTGGGAGCCAGCAAAAACAAAAAGGCATAGAGGTCAGGGATGTTGGAATTCTAAGCAACCAATTTCCCACTGGGCAGAATAAACCTCGCGAAAAATACCTGAAGTTGTGGGGAATTTCACTTTTTGTCGAAATTTCAGGTGAAACCTGTTTTCACTACAAAAATGGACATGGTGATTTTTCCGTCATGTTGTAGCAGAAAATTTCGAGCGAATCAGAATTGAGTTTATATGGTGAAATTTATCAGAAATTTTGCCTCAAATCAAGGCACCAAAAACAAGTGAATTACATGGAGTGAAATTTGTCGACATTTGGTGTGGTTTTCATCTGAGATATACTCGTTTGACGTAGTGTGGGGCTTTGGAGTATTTGACGTCATTTAGCAGCCATCAGTCATATGGAGTCAACAAAAGTCAGCTGACCATAAACAACTTCGCTCCCACCACCATGTTCGGTGACTCCCCACCCCATTTACCTCCACTCTCTAGACAGCTAAACATGAGTACAAGTCCACTAAAAGGCCTGCAGCAGAGCAAGTGAGAGATTCATTCCAATGACAACAAGGACAAGGCCCGAAATTTGAAAGGTACTTGGGAAAATTATTGACTATCGACAATTCACTGTAATATTTGCTTTCATAGATACTTCAAGATGCCACCAATTTCAGATGTTCGTAAACTCTTCTTTTCAGCCCAGCAAAACTTACTCACACAAAAGACACCAGGGACTCAGCAATCATCACTAGCACAATTGGATGGAGCGGCTCAAGAGAGCAGAGAAACGAGATGAAGTGAAAAGTGGGGGGATGATGGCGGGAATGTGGATGACGATGAGGAAAGGGCCAGTAGTGGGAGAGGCGGGCTGCTGTGGAAACGATACCAATGCACCTACATTAGGTGCTGTTGACGAGTGACTTGCAAGTCAAACCCGAGTAATTTTCATTGTGTATCTTTTAATAGTACTATCCATTTCACATTGTTTTTGATTGAAATCTATTACAAGTTACAATGAAATTCACAGTTGGCTGCCATACAATAGCAATTCTGGGTGTCTTTTGCTGTGAATTAAGGTGAAAAACGCCATGACCTACCGAGCAAAACGTTAAATTTGGTCGCGAATTCCATCACATAATTTTTGCCTTCATTTACAGTAAATTTCACTGTTCCATAGCGAAATTCTGGCGAACATCACTCTGAAAAGTCATGAATTCCCCACGAAATTGTGGCAAAAATTGTGGTGAAATTCGCGATGTCTGCGCTACCCAGTGGGATCCGTTCGAATCTCTTTTCAACATCCAAGGTTCATTGTCTCCGTGCATGGGTTCATCGCATGGTGACTAGCGAAACTTGAAGCTAGCCCGGGACCCAGATGCATTGGATCATTGGTATTTCCGCAACTGGGGCGAAAATACAGCCCATGTGGTTACAAAGGGACACTATCATGGGACAAAGTCTGGCAGAGGAATGAGTGAAGGGTACATCTTTCTTTGTTGCTGGCCTATTGACGGGTCTCGCAAACTTTACTTCTGGCGTGTCAGGGGACAGGTCATCAAGTCATCGCATACATTCAACTTTGACGGTTCACATGACAGCGCAATTCTTATGCTACCGGAGGGAAGTTGGCGAGAAACGGCCGACATCGTCACCAGACACCAATTTCAAAATCATGCCATTAAACATGCAAAGCAGTGGTTCGAAGACTCCGAGATCACGTTGCATCGACGATTGGAGGCAAGGGAATTTCTGTATCTTGTCACCGGACTTAACAAGGCCTTTTCTTGGGGTATTTCAGCTTTCGCCAATGAATGGAGGAATCCGGTTTTGTTGACCTTTGTCACTCACGAGGTTGATGACAACTACGATAAATACTCTTGGAGCTTTGAGGACAGCAGCCAGGGTCCTGGCTGTAGGTGTCATCCAGATGCGACAGACCCTTATAGTTCATCCTCACTGAGATGGGTTAATCGTGTACTGGACCAGTGTGTGTTTGTTCGTGGATATGTTATCAGTAGACGACCACCAGAAGACTCTGTCAAGGTATCAGACATTGTTGGCGAGGATTGTTCTGAACTGCTGTTTCCGGTGGACTCGGAGGGAATACAACAAACAGCATAATCACCTCGTAATGCTACCACAATGGCGGATGCATCCAATACGAAACGTTCAAACTTGGATCTTGATAACCAGGTCCATGCTACCGGTACTAGTGCATGACTCGTGTTCGACCATAACTTTCCGTTGACAAGAGTCAATTTGCCCGCTTTTGTCGTTTCCAGTGGCTGACAAGACCAGAAAGGCTACTAGTTCTCCCGCTTTCTCACAAGAGCAACATCGAACAACAAAGCACCTGGCACTAGGCGTCACTAACAGCTTTCAGCAAACCATCCTGGAGGGCGTCATGGAGCAATATTGGACGCCTTTCAAACCTGAACCCCCGATGAAGCAACTGTTAGCTGAACTTCTCGACCTAGAACCTTCGAGTGTAGATGTAAGTTATTTTTTGAGAACTCTGTGATAATAGACGTTTAACTGCTACTCCCACCTCAAGAAATGGTTTCTAAACTGAAGGTTAACTTACTCTGACTCGCAGTGGAGCAAAATACCAATATATATGAGAACAAGAGCGACCTCTCGACTTCAGAAACCCAATCAAATCGCCTTGCTTAATGTTTTGATGGAGGCATGGACAATGCATCATAAGTCACGACCTTATCCGAGCAAATATGAAGTGTGGTCAATTTGTCAGGCCACGAATATATCCCTAGATGTTTTCGAGGATTGGAAGGTGAGCCAGTGTTTCTATCTAGAAGCTTGCCATCATTTCTTGACCCACAAAACAACCTATAGAGTGGTCAGCAACAGAAGCCTGGTCTGTCACGAACTCCAGTGGTGAGGGAGGCGGGAGAGCAAAGTAAAGGCAAGGGGGGTTGGCAGATGACGGATGTTGGTCGAGCCGAACAGTCAAGAGGTTCTATTGGTTTGCTTTTGAGACTCTTTCGGGGACCTTCTGCCAGTGTAACATAAAAGTTGGCGATTGTTCAGTGATAATCAGTCAAGGAGAAGAAGTCACCTACCCTGTACCATCCTTACTTTCTGGGCATCCTGAAGGTTGTTGGCAGGAACGCCTGGAACTTGACTAGTGTTGTTGAAGGTTGGGCTCAAGCCCTCTGACCTGACCTGACCCGACCCGGGCTTTTGAAGCCCAGCCCGACCCTCTTGGAAGGGCTCATTGGGGTCAGGGCTCGGGCTTGGAGTTTGAAAAGCCCTGACCCCGGCTCAAGGCCTGGGGCCCAGTCACGTGGGATACTTACCATTATAGGACGCTTATCCGTACATTTTTCACCGCCTTCTTTATCAACACATGTAAGTTATACCAAGTTATACAAGTGATACTATGATTTTCACTAATTACCATCATTTCTAGTGCAATTATTGATTATTTAATGTTGGATCATATGCTCAGATGGGAATGATAGCTCACAGTGCTGCCAAAACATTGCTTTTCATCCCACAACATTAATTCTACTTGTTATTACACAGAAAACATCACAATACTGTCCAGAAATGGTGATAAATAATGACTAAATATGATGACTCATGAGCCCTGGCTCAAGCCTGACCTGACCCCGGGTTAGGGCTATCGAGGGCTAGGGCGGGGGCTCGAGATTTGGTGAGCCCTGACCCTCAGAAACCCGACCCGACCCCAGGGTTTTGAGCCCGACCCGGCCCTCAACAACACTAAACTTGACGTTTTAACGTTTTATGTACAGAATTTATCAACCTAGATTATAATAATAAATAGTTTCAGTTGTCAGGGGATCAACAGACGGTACTTACCACTGTGTTTTTTCGGGAAACAAGGGTCCTTGTATGAATCCATACGAATGAGAAGTTATAACCGCCTGAAAATCATTATGTCGAAGAAGGTAGTGTTTTGAGTGTTGTGAGCCTCATCAGAGCTTTGCTCGCCATTACTGAGCGGTCTCGGACAAGTACTGAGTACTGACTAGGGAGTCGGTAGGGAGGTGGAGTAACCGTCAGTGGGTTATCGGGCTTGTAGGCCACTCGGAAGTCGTCGTGTAAAATCGGAAATATTTCCCACGCTTGACCTCCACTCATTTCTCCCATTTGGGCTCCCTGTCCCCTCCATTATGACCTCCAGAATTGCTATTAACTCCCTGAGGGCTGCAGGTTCGAACGTTTGGTTCCAGAAATATTTCTTTTAACTTTATCCATTCTCCAGCTCGACCTAGGACGGCTGCAGTGATTCCTAGAGCGGTCGTTTGGTGCGTGTTGTTTTTTTTTACTGCTTCACGATTAATTGAGTTAATGCTATCTGTTCTCGTATTACAGCCGGTCTATGGCCAGCTCGTCCAACCCTCCACCTGAACAACGTGCCTCTGAAATCATCGAGAAACTTCCCTCTTCGCCGAACCTCATCACGAAGACAGGAACTGCTCTCCTCGGTACAGGTCTTGCTGCAGCCGCCATCTCCCAGGAGCTCTACGTTATGAATGAGGAAACCGTTTTACTGGTCGGCTCAGCCATCTTCTTTACATATGTTGCGAAAGTGCGCGTCACCGGTTTTCTTTTTTTACGTGTAGTACGCCGGAATTGACCTTTCTTTTTCGTTTCAAGGTCATCCGGGAGCCTTACAGCAACTGGGCACAATCCCAAGTCGACAAAATCAAGGGCGTTTTAGATGGTGCTCGTACTGAGCATACTCAAGCTGTCAAGGAGCGGATCGACTCTGTTGCACAGATGAAGGATGTTGCCTCGTTAACCCAGAGCTTGTTTGCTCTTTCCAAGGTGCGGTTCTAATGTTGGTTTTTGTACAGAAAGATGCTCATTGTGTGTTAGGAAACTGCTCAACTCGAGTCCGAAGCTTTCGTCCAGAAACAAAAGGTCGCTCTTGCCAGCGAACTTAAGACTGTTCTCGACAGCTGGGTGAGATATGAGCAGCAGCAGAAGGAGAGCGAGCAGGCTGCACTTACCCAGGCGGTCATTGATAATGTCATGAACAGTTTGAAGGACGAGAAGACACGGAGGGATATCTTGTTGGCTGCTGTTGTGGAGGTTGAGCGTGAGTGTCAATCTCGGTTGCTGTTGTCAATTTCTCTGTGCCTAATCCTATTACAGAACTCGTGAAGAACAAGGCCATTTAGATTATACCGGTTGTCCAAGTCTTAAAAGCAATAGATTTTCAACTTTTTTCGAAACGCACCGCTGCCTGAGATGATGATGAGGATTCCAGGACGTGATGAGTCGGAGGCGAGCGAGCGGAAACTTCAGTTGATTTGTGCGCTTGTCAGCTTACTGCTTATAATTCCTTCGTTCGCTAGGCAAAGCGCGAGGCAGCCGGCAGCCTGCTTGAAGCAGGTTGGGTACATGGTACAACTTTTCGTTCTTGAATCCCGTTGAGGAACAAGAAGGTCTAAATCTAAGGCTGGATGGTAGGAAACTAGGACGGACTTGCATGTTATTGTTGGTCACGTGATAGCACTAAAAGCCTAAATTTCCCGAATCCGAATTCGAACCTTTTCCGTCCTCCTGCCAGTACTTCAGTCTCAGTGGGCCGCTTTGGTCTAACCCAGAAGCTTCAAGCATCATCATTCCTATGCTCAGGCAAGGCCATGTCAAGGTGCTTGTTATCCCAGGCGTTTTGGATTGTGCCTCAGGGCGGGTTATAATTAGTGGATGTCTGGACCTGGAAGGAGGGATGCAGATACGAGGGATACGAAAACGTGCTCCCGGGCTGAAGCACTGATGTGCCAATAACACCCATGATGTGGCGGCATTCCTACATTCTCTAAATCCATCCGCACACATCCCAACCAGTCCATTCTACTCTAGAAATGTGTTGGGGAATAAGGTATCTGGGGATGAAAGGCGGCCACATTGACTCAATCAAAAAGTAAGATCACAACTTTTTTCAAGGTCCTTGTACTGAACCATACTGCTTTTTTCAGTACCGCGTGGCATTTTGCAGCAGTCAACAACTTCAGTAACCTCGAGGTATAGATCCGCTACAGAACCACGAGGAGTGGCCTCGTTTTACGTTCATCTACTTGGAGAACAAGGGTGGTACAATGTGAGTTACCTCTCAACCTGAAACCTGAACGCATGTTTCGACGGTTGAATTCATATTCGCGACCGATTTAGCTTGTGCCAAGTTACGCTTCCCCCTTGCAATGGCTATAAAAGGCCTTCACTCCCTCCCTACACCCTCACTTCCCGCCATGGCACCGATTGGCACTGTATCTACCATGTTCATCCTGCTGAACTTCATCAGCCAAGCTATTGCCGTACCCTCAGAGCTATATTCCCCCCTCGTCCCTCAGAAACTCTTACGTACCTTTAACTCGCTTCCCAAACCTATCCAGTACCCCCAATATACCGACAGCTCACGGCCTGGGAAATGGGCCTTTTTCGTACCTGATACCTGGACATCAGCTTTCTTTCCCACTACTCTATACGAAATGGACAGACGACGAACTCTCTGCAAGACTTTGAACGCGTCTGGAGTCGATGTTGACTGGCTCCAGCTGGGTAGGAGTGCAAGTCAAGGGCTCGTCAGTCTCCCTGGACATAATACCCAAGGGCACGATGTTGGGTTTTTGAGTTTTCCATTCGTAGAGGAATTGAAGAGGTACGATTTGGGGTGTTTGTTGAAAGTCTTAAATACACGAACTAACGGGTCCCTTCCTCTAGAAACCCAGGCAACCAAACTGCAATTAACACTGTAAACGGATTCGCTCGAGACCTCGCAAAACGGTTCATCCCAGCAGCTGGAGTTACTAGGAGTTGGGATAACGATAACCAAACTGTTGTCCGCGTCATTATCGACAATATGATGAACCTCGATGTGCTGTTCAGTTCTGCCGAGCTCACGGGTAACCAAACTTTGGTCCAAATCGCGAAGACACATGCGGATACGACTATCAAGAATCATATCCGAGCGGATGGTGAGAGCAGGTTTCTCTGTCGGTGGATTCGAACGGTTCTAACGCTTACCGCTTGTCTCAGGATCCACATGGCATGTAGTTGAGTACGATGCAGACACTGGTGCTGTTCTGTCGAAGCATACCGCGCAAGGCTTTTCTGATGATAGGTGCGCATTGCGTTCCTTCAGGCTTCCCGTTGCGTCAAAGTCTCTCAACGTTCCTCACCTTTTTAGCACGTGGTCCAGAGGCCAGGCATGGGGTATTTACGGTTATGCTCAGAGTAAGTGGCCATTCCTGGTTCTCCACTCTCTTTCCAGATTTAGTAATCTTTCGACTTCTTTCAGTGTACAGCAGAACTGGGAACCCAACCTATCTCGAAACGTCTCGTCGCCTTGCCACGTACTTTTTATCACACATCCCCTCGGATGGGATAGTTCCTTGGGACTTTGATGCGCCCCTCAAGGATCCCAAAGTCCCTGGAGGAGTGAGACCCGCTGATTCGTCTGCGGCGACTATAGCGACGAATGGGCTTTTACTTTTGGGCAGCTTAGATGAGGAAGACGCGGACAAGTGGACGTCTGCGGCCCTTGAGGTAGATCTTCTTTTCTGTTCGTGTTGCATTATTCCGGGGATGAACTATTGACTTTAGATCCTCGATCATATCACCGAACTTGCGTGGAAGCCTGAGTGGGATAGTCTCCTTTCCAACGGGACTGTGAACTGGCCGTCGAATAATTATTTGACTGGGACCGTTTACGGTAGGTTTCCCGGTTCGGAATCATCGATGCCATATTCAACTTCCGACTCGTGCCAGGTGACCATTACTTCGTCAAGGTGGGGAATGATCTTCTTGAGAGAGGATTGGCTCATTGCTAGAGGTTGGCGTTGGGGCTTTTCAAGTGGCTCGTTTTACGATTTTTTCTGCTTCAAGTATGAAGTATATACCCTTACGAGCTTTCTATCATGGATAACGCTTTAACATATGTCACTCAGATGGATTATTGATCCAGGCAAAGCGTATAGGCGGCCCGAAGCGGCACGCATTAAGGAGGTCTCTCACGTGATCGTGAGGAGGTTCTTACCACGAGCTCGTCACCCAGAAGGTACTGGGCTCTCCTCCTAGAGACCAGTTACGCCAAGTCACCAAAATTAGATCAACGACCTCCTTTTTCAACTCTCAAGATCAGTCCTCCCGAAGATAAACCAGTCGCCGCCCAGTCACTACCTGACTAGCCTAGTAGTAGCGCTGAGCGACCTGCGACAGTGCCTCTGGGGAGACATCTTCTACATAAAGGGACGACCCGGCCTCTTGTTGGTAATGAACTCGTGCTCGAAATTAAATGCCTTCGACCTCTTTGTTTTATATCTTGGACCCACGGGCAAGAATGACTCATTTGAGGAAGATACGTTTGGCGGTCAACGATTTCGCCTATTCTCGTGTAGATTCACCAGTACCGGCTTGAAGACGTGACTTGATTGACGTTATCTGGTTTTTGGATAGCGGATCATCAGAAGATTCTGGCGATAAGTAGGGATGCAAATCACCCATATTCACGCTACTCGCTTCAAGAGTTCACATGCACATCCCATCTCCCCAACGTCTTCCTCAATGTTCTCTATTTTCCTAAGGCTCAGAACCCGAGGAGATTATTCAGGAACCATAGCCCCCAGTTTACGCCCCTTCTTTTTTTCCCTCCCATCTCTCATGTTCCCAATTTGTCAGAGTTACGACCACCACGAAAGATGGGACATCTCGTCATCTGATTCCTCTCACAATGGAAGCTCCTGATGCCTTTAAACAACGTGGTATTTCATTGCCGCTGTAGTCTTTGGCAGATTCAACGTTCCGGAAGTTGTGTCGTTGGTCTATTCGCATCGTGCGAGGCCTGGAAGACGTAGAGAAGACGGTCCCTGTTCGGAGGATAAAAAAACTGGGCTTGTGTGGGTTTCCAAAAAGTGCGGTTTAAAGGCGCTTCACGTTTCCCTGATGTCCCGTATACATACCCGATCATCTCGAATTTCAATAGCTTGGGAGCGTTCTCAAGATTCTGCCTGTCGTTGAGAGAACCAGAAGCCTGCTCAACTACACCGGTCACTGTATCGTTGACGTCTCAGGGGAACGGAACCTTTCCTAAAGGTGGAGTGAAGAGTTCTTCTCAAATATTTACGGCAAAATAACCAGGTCTTAGTAACTGACTTGTCTTTAGAGTGTTTCCAATAGAACGATTCTAACGCAACGTACGAATATCAAGCGTTGGAAATTGGAATCTGTGCTCGGCTAAATGTTACAGGCTGAGCCGTGCCGTGCTGGAGGAGCCGTTGGCAGGATGCCTTTCGGAGCAGGCCTATATCATGTCCAATGACAGTGGCTGACGGCTATGTCTACAGCTACATATGTCCTCAATGGGTGTGAAATGTCCGTGCACTGTAACTGCTGCTATGGTAGCGGGAACAGGTCCTCAGCTTGAAAACCAGCAAGACAACGGTGCTACTAGTAGTACTAGTGAGGCTGCTATTGCGGGAAGCTGTCAGGATGAGCTGAATGTTGAGCAAAAATGTTCCCGAGAAGTGTAATGTGACTGCTCTTTAATCTGTTGCAGTCTGAAGTTATCATTCCGTTTCCAGAGAGAATCGGCAGCCCAGGCCGCCGATATTTATGATCCTATCTTATCTGTAAAGGTTGGTAATCACGCACCTCTCAACTCCTCTCACTACATCGGAAGACTTCGAAGATCCACCAATATGAAGTGTGAAGCTTGCTACAACGGCACAAACAGGAAGCATACCTCACACGACACCAAAGAATATGCCCAGCAATGAGGCGGCTAAACGAAAAGGGCATGAGAGACAGCTCGAAGACCAGCTGGACTGACTGCATCCCCGGAACCCAGTACAGGAGGCAGTGTACGGGCTCGTGGTGTTTCCAGAGGTTAATATGGAGTTTTTTGGTACGAGCAGGACAGTTCAGTCAAGTTGATTGATCAAGGAAAAGGCTTCCGGAACGAGCTATATGGTGAGTCATGTTGGCTCTCATCACGGTTATGACTTTACTGAGCATGCTCGATCTTTTTCTCAGGGACTACCATCGTCTTCTGGTGCTGGTTCTCCTCCTCCTCTCTGTCAGACACGATCCTAAAATCCGGTAACACAACAATCATGATGGAAATTGGCGTTTTCTTTGGGAGCATTAGACCTCGGTTGAAGACCCCGAAAAGCAAACTGTCTGCGTCGAGCTGACTTCGAGAGGAAAGAAATGATGCGCTCATAGCTATGCCGAACTGGATCCGACAAACGAATCCGAGATTGCAGGACCCCCTTAAATTTCCGTCGTCACTATCATATATGATATAACAACACAATGGCTACGAATGACACTCAAAACTGCCCTCTGTCAAACCTTGCTCTGGCAGCTATCTGATCTGATGGCGTGAAAGGTCTGGTGTTCAGTACTCTGGAACTGTGCCTCAGTAACCGCTGATACGGGCATCTACCTTGGGTTTCAATTCCCTCGAGGGAGTCACCTGAAGATCATCAGAGTAACGATCAATGACTTGCTTCTTCGCACCGTAAAACCGTAAATCCCTAGCCCGATTCTTTGGCGACTGTCGGCCTCAATCAATGTCATCGGATTTGTGGATGGTTATCAGCCTTCACTTAATATATCGATATGAAGCTGCTCGTTTTAGACGATATATCAGACGGAATCTCTCAAAAGCTGGCGCTGAACTGTTGTCTGCAAATAGCCTGCAGAATGTTTGTTTGTAACTAGGTGAAGAGTGCTTCTTTACTTCTTTCCTTCCCATGTGTTGTAGTCATGGGCTCAACGCTTTCGCCACATGTTGATGTAGCACCGACATGGGGGAAGGTCGGCTCGATTTATCAAAGTAATCTGCGGGATGCCCATCATTTTCTCGCAGACCACCTAGCCGAATGGGGGTATGACACCTTTGTTTTGAATCTATCATGAAAATGCATACATATAAGGACCTCTCGTCCTATATTTGCAGATAGCCAACGCCCAGCAGACCAAGTTGATGTGACCGCTATCTGGCGATATCGACGGCTTCCATACGAATCCGTGGCTATTCCGAGACCCCTCTTCTGCGCTGTTGAATGACAGAACGCTTCATCCGTCGTTGTTCGTCGGCGACCTCCTGTTTTTTGACTCTTTTGGTTTTGTGTGGTATCTTCTCGTCAGGGTCGGTCAAGGCAAAGCAGATTCAGGAGGACTACTTGCGGAATGTTTCGATAGCTAATACGTCGCCGGAGATCACGTATACGCCGTTCTTTTGCAACTCGAGCACGAGCGAAGTTGACTGCAAGGGCGGTTGGTGAGTTGGGATTTTCTCTCGATTGGCTTAGAATTCATGTTTGAGCTAGGCGGGCTCTGGATGTTGATGGATTAACGGTGGTATCTACCGATGGTCCATCTGAAGGGGGCGTGAATATCGTACCACAGATGTTCTTTTCGTTTCGAGGTCAGTCACTGCGCGGCTTTGATCTTTCTACGCGATGTGAAAATTTACTGTTCTTCAGCCTCAAATTTATTCATGACGACTTCCCCATTGTCAAATGTCTCTATCAATGTTACAGTTTTGACGGGGAACGTTACCGTCAATGCCATGGCTAATTCCAGTCTTGGGTCACTCGCTGTTGTTAACCTCCAGGAAACCGACACAACCACGATTTCGATAACTTATGTTCCAGATCTTCAGATGCCCGCACGACTTGATATTGGTAACATAACCATAATGGTCAAGAATGATTCGTAGGTTGTTCCTCGGGCGTAAAATTTCCGGTCAATTAATTTGGTCTTCAAAACCGCAGCGTTTCGAGTTCATTTCTCCCAACTCAAACATTACCACCTAGTATTTCCCTTCCCACTGTCATTCCTACTTCCAGTTCCTCGAATTCGGCTACTCCGACGACAACTTCCGACAATACCAAAAAGAAACTGGTTGCACATGCAGTTGGTTTGACAATAGGATTGGGGTTGGGTCTTACGGCCGTGGCGTGCGTGATTTATATGTTGTGGAGGCGACGTCGAAGGAAACAGCGAGAAGATAGTATGGTGGCAGGCGGCACTATTGACCACGCATCAGCCTCTCGGTGGAACAGGGAACTCCCGTCGCTGGCTGAGCCTGGGAGACAGTCGATGTCGAGCTATCTGTCACGGAGGGCGACGAAGGACCATAAGGATACTAGATGGTTTAGATGACTTTCTTCATGCTTTTGCTAAATTCGGATCAGTCTGTACGTTTGTACATAATAGTAGAACCCTGAATGTTGATTGTAATGCAGTAGGCTCTAATTAGGTATTTATACTGCGAACATATGATCGGCCTTGAACTCCGGTTTTGGTCGTGGAATCCTGAACTAGAATAGTACCAGTTGTAGATCCATGTAGGTCCCCAGCTGGCCACCGCATGGAGGTCACACTTCTAAGTCGTTGACGTGCTCGAAAAATAGGATAAAGCATATTTATCGACGTCGTAGAGGGCATAAACCAATAGTAAATGCAAGTTGACCCATTCGAAAGTATCTCAATCCACGCCCTCGGCTCCTTTTCCATCTTGAGCATCTTTTGTACGTTTCACTAAAGTTAACGGGACTGTAGATAGATCTTGTCTTCCTTCGAGGACGTAGCCTCGGTTAAACCGGATGTAGATAAGACACCAGGATCTATCTCATCCTCATGCGGTTCTAGCAGCAAGCGAATTCGAAGAATGTCGTACTCAACACGAGATCCCGAAGCTCGCCATCGGCAATCCCAGCATACCGACCCTTGGGTAACGAGGTAGCTCACCTTGGAATCGCCACCTTCTGGGGAAGCGTTGGCGGGAGTGTCGTCACTCTTCAGTTGTACTTCCTCAAACCGTTTGTGAATCATCGTCGACAATTTGGATGAAGTCAAACTATGTGGAGTGTAATTCGAGCTCAAACCCGACATCTCGAGTTTTACCAAGCCAAATCTGCGATTTCAAAAGAATCAAAACCATTCGATATCGGAGAAGCGGAAGTCATCATCGATGTCCAAGACGATGCCTGTGAAGACTTGACTTTTGCAGGGGGACGATGTGTATTAAAGAATTTCAGTGAGGGGAGTATGATTTAAAACTGCATATCTAGTGAGTGGTCGTGAGACGCGGTCAGTACTTATCGAGCGCTTGGAGTGGGAAAACAGAACATGAGAACGCACAAGGTATCGGTACGACTCCGAGGTCAGGTAAAAACCCGTTCAGGGAAACAATCCAGCTCCATTCGAAACAACAATCCATCGTTTTCGATCGTTTTGCCACGTAATGGTGGAGGTGAGAGGAATATGGGCAGAGAAAGATTGTTCGAGCGTATCGTGAGGACATTCATGCTACCAGAAGGAGTTTTGTCTCCCCTTGGAAGCCGTTCTGATGGCGTGAAAAGGAAACTGTATTATATTCACGTGATGGCGGGAATCAAAAGCACGTGGACGCGGAAAAATCACTCATTGAGTCACTCACTGGGTCGTCTCCGTCCTCCGAACCGTCAGTGCTGCCTCCCGATACCTCCCGTTGCTCGTCCTCTTTCACCCGCAGATCGTGCAAGTTACACAGTACCTCATTTTTGGTTACTCCTCAGCTGGGTGAATATTATGAATCTTATCTATCATTCACAGCAAAGTGGCATCATTTTCGACCTCTGCGGCGGGGTGCGGTTTACACCAACTTAGATCATCTGAGGCCGTCTCCTTCAGACTTGTCATCACTGGCTGCATACTCCAAGCTACTAGCATCATTTTTTTCGGCTTTCATAGCCGTCTCGTACCAACCTAAGCCCACCACTACTGGTCACTTTTTCGTCTAGTTTTACAAATTACAAGGCCGAACATTTATCTGAGACTACATCTTACATCTCACAAAGCAAATTGCAACAAGTACTCATAGTCCTTCACCGACGCACGTACAAGCTCCTCCATTCGCTTTGCAACATCAGCGTCCCACTCTTTTTCCCACTTTTTCGCTTCTTCGGAGATGTCGACCGGTCTGTCGTACGACTGAGAAGCCCGTCGCGTTAATTGAGAAAAAAATCTGCAAAAAGAACTCGAAACGCTCACCCCATCATCCATAACTCCCGTCGATCTTAAAACTTTCCCCTGAAATGCCTCCATCACCTGGGGCAATTTGATATTCTTCGATTGCCACTCGTATTTGATATCCTCTTCCTTCAATCCTATCTTTTCACAAACCTTCTTCATCTGCTCCTTCGTATCCTTTACCAATCGTTCTCCTTCCACCACCACTGGTACCTGACCACCATTCAAAGCTCTAAAGAAATCAAAAACGAGGATTTGATTTTTGAACGCGCCTGCTACGGGGGTTTCCTCGTCGAAAACTTTTCTCTTCGGCGTAGCGTTCGCGCTGATAGCACGAAGATAGGACGGGAACGTGCGCGCTGGGTGGCGAATGATGAAGAGGGGAGTTAGAGTGAGTAGGAAGGCATCAGGGAAGAATGTTGGATTGGGAATCGGTAGTTCCTTGGGAGGTGGGGAGCGCCTTGCACCACCATCAACATCATAATCGAGCATCCGATCAACAATCTCTGGTTTCTCGGGAATTGTTTGACGAGGTACGGTGGGAGTTGTGAGCATGAGGGCGTGGTCCATGACCAGCGGGATCTTCCCCTGGACGGAGATTGAAGGATGTGTGAGTAAACTGGAGTGGTACGTTACTTGCACTGCTCTTTGAGTTTTAACTTACTTGGTCTTCCGCATCTTTCATAAACTTTTGCATTGCATCAAAGGTATTCTGGTAACTTCTTTCCTCCCAGCGGTCGTAACCTGGCATGTAATGGTATTCTTCTCGGGGACATCCTGCTTGCCTATCAGGGCCGTAGAAGTATGGTGGGAAGTAGAGATATTTGGATTGGGCGATGTTGGGGAGACCCTCGAGTAAACGCATGAAGAGATTACTCGTCGTGCGTGGATGGGAGAAGAGGAATAGGCGAAGTCGACGATCGTTGCGTTGGTGTGCCATTCTCGTGAAAAATCGTTTGAGATGGAGAGAAGGCTTAAGACTGTATATATGTGACTGTGTAAGTGAATTCCGGTTAAATTAGAAGAGACTGAGAGTTGATGGGAGATTCTTTGATAGGTTTTTGGACATTCTATAGGGACCGGCGTTTGCAAAAATACCGTGTTCGGGCGATACGAGGGGTCAGGTGTGATAAGCCGGTCGAAAGACTGGCTCATGCATGGGATTGCGTTCAACTTGTGAGTCCATTTTCAAAGTTTCGGTTATATTCTTGCTGATGGTTATTCCGGGTCATTCACGATAACCAAGGGGCATCAGTGTTCTGAAGTGGCGGGAGAACACGTGTGTTGAATTGGGACGCACTTCAACCTCTACCGTTTACCCGTTCGATGGGAGAACTCCATTCCGAGCTCCAAGATATCCTTGAAGCATTGTTGAAGATTCACTTACTGGTAAGTGGTAATTGATGTTTGATCCCTTTTTGTTCAAGAACGTACGAAATTCGAACGGAGGGTACCCATAGTCTCGATTGGAATATTCTATGCTGAAAGAACTGAGAAGACAAAGTAACCCCCACCATCGACGATCTCTGAACGGCAATGTGCGTGCGGGTCGCGATTTGCTACGATCTCGATTAGAGCTTGCTCGTGGGGTTGTGGAATAGCTGCGCCGCGACAGCGAAGGAGGATTGCGGGAGAACAGCGCCTATCGTTCGAGAATATTCCGACGAGAGCGTCGACTTCTACTCGTCGCTCTTCGACATCACACGTATCAATGACGTTCGCATGCCTGGATGAAAGGAACCGGTTTATTGCGTGCTTCACGCGCCGCTTGTGCGGTTGGTTTTCTGTGAAGTTTCATTGGACCAGCGTTGCTCGCTTACACCAGCGCGACCACCCAGTCCGAACTGTCCTACTCGTCCGGTCGCCTCATTTCGGGGTTCAAAGGTCACCAAGTCAAAGGGCGCCTCAGCTCGTTTGCCCGACTTACATATTCCTACTTTCTACTTAGGCACTTTCAACTTACGTTGACGGCAGTGGTCGTAAGCAGCCAAGTCCTGTCGTAGCCTCCTCTATTCATCCAGATCCAGATTTCTAGTTCCCTCCTCATCTTTGGCGGACGGAGGGCACCGTGTGTGTAATCCCATAAATTTTCTGACAGTTTTGCCCTTGGAGGCAGGTCGATGGCTAATGTGCATTTTATGCTGTGGCAATAGCTTTCTTTTTTTTAACATTCACTTGACCTCATGGCAACCCTGACCGCTCCTACCTCGACACAATATCAACATCATCCATACCTCGTCCAAGTCCAAGATGGCGTACGCAATCAATTTGTGAAGCAGTTCGTTTCCATAGAAGAAGAATGAGATGCGGATGACGAAGAGGCTGGCTCGAAGTCCGTATCCTCTATATTGGTGTGTTTTTCTCTCATTCAGCCTCTGACTAAGATGGGTTTAGATACGTGTATTGTTCAGCGATAATACCGGGGAAACCACCCTTGATTCGACATGTACGTCATTCAGATGAATATCAGTTGTACCCTTGTCTCCTAGGTTCATAGTACCACAATAGAGTACGCCAAGTACACAGACATCTCTCGGGTGCTACCAAATTCATTCCCGGTGTAGTTTATTCTCCTCTTCTTCAGATGACCGCTTCATGGACTTCCTCTTGAAGTCCCAGTTCAAAGAGGGGAGACTCTTCACATTCTTAATCCAGGCTATTGACTCCTCCGTGCTCTTGTCAAATGTCCAAGACAGAAATCCAAATGGTGGCTGGTGAGGGGATATACTCTTACATCGATAAAGTTTTCGGGCTCTTTTGCATAGACCGGACACATGAACTTGTCTTCGTCTATTCGGATTGGGATGGCTCGGACGGTATTTGACCGCACGTCACCACATTCCCAATTGGTTCGAAGTTTCCCTCACACGTTTGGTAAAGCCACGTATAGGTGAAATGCTGTCCTGATCGACGTCGAGAAGGTTTTGACTCTGTGAATGAGACCATAAAGGATTTCACGTTCAAATATGACGGATTTTGAAGAAACTGAATCGTTGAATTCATCGTCAGTCTAATGCCACTGATGTCGATGAGCGCTTGAGCCCAACGATTCGTTTGTTTCGTGTTTCGTGGTGTATGGTGTAAGGTGAGGAAGGCGAAATTGAAAACAGATTTTCGTCGGTTTATACGGTTTTCTCCTCAGTACTAGTGCCGAAATATTCCGTGCCGAGATGGTGAACATTTCTCGGGCCACAAGCTCAAATAGGGGCTTCGGCTCGGATCCGTGACTAAGGTCACGACTCACACGTACCCACGTGCCCGTTACCTTTTTTTTTCGAACTTCCATGCAAAATGCGCTGGCACCTGTTTCCGATTTCCCTGGCATTTCAGATGTAAGAAACAGTGAGCCATACCCGTACCTTGTGTATAAGTGATTAGATTCGAGATGACCCCCCAGAATTGTCGTATATATGGCAATAAACTACCCATCGCATCTGTAAGCGTTGCCGCTCCGTCTTGGTCTTGCACCAACGAGAACGAAAGTGATCATTGACTCATTGACACCGGGTGTTAAGAAAGAAATAGCGGATTCAAGAGTTGATTTACATTGGCCTGGCTTCTTGAGATCCGGCGGATCCCGAAACAGGTGCTGATTAGCGGAAAGTTTTGACAGATGCGAAGGAACGCTTGGATTCGGATTGGGAAAGATTCGAGTTCGGAGATGACGCCAGGCCTTCAAGAGCGACTGTTTCTATGCGATAAAACGGGAAGATACTCTAGGTCGCTCCTATTCATTAGAGGTAGAGGACATGGCTGCTAGGCTGCTAAGTTGAAACTCAATATCGGCCAATTTTACAGGAACCTTTTTCATGTTTGTTCGTTCGATGAATTCTGCCACCTGCGCCGCTACGATTTCCGGTTCGGTATACCGCTCTGATGGGAGAAGTGCGAAGTTCTAACTACCCTGTTACTTGGAACCTTGGTTTATCGACAACTTGCGCATTATTTTGTCCTCTTTTCCGATCATGCGCCAGCCGTCTCGTAGCTCGACGATCCGATGAAGGAATTCCAACCAGCAAGTACTGTTCATAAATAGCATGTTTCAATCTCAGGACACCAGGTAATAAACAAACTGCGGAAAGCAGGAAGAGGAAGCGACCAAGACGGGGATTACGTTGTAGAGAGATGTGGAGAGTCGTGACTCGCGCCAAGTCAAGAAGTCTCGACAGATAGCCGCCGGCCCGTACGTTTCAATTATTTTCAGCCTCATTCTGGCCTCATTTATGCGCAGCGAGACCTTTCTAGCCCTGTTCATGCAGCAGTTCGGAACTTAGAAACATCGCCACAACAACGTGCATAGTGATGATACACGCTTGAGAAGGACTGGTGTCATCTTCCAAGTTTCGAGTCGAGTTGTTCCACCGTTGACTCTTTGGGACTATTTGACGGAACTTAAGAAGCAGGTAAAACTTAGCTCCAATGATAGATTAACAAAAGCTTACGTCTAGTCTGTTATAGTGGTTTTGAAGTCATTTACAGGTCCCTGCCGTACAGTACCCATTCCATCTTCCGACCAGCAGTACTTCGGAACTTCTACTCTTTTCCTACCCACAAACACCGCCATTTGACAACTGCTCCACTCCAGCGCTGGCTTGAGGCGAATTTACTCGGTGGTTTATTCACTTGAACTCGCGAGACATGACTTAGAAACTCCATGGACCCTGTCAATACAAGGGTCAAATTCGACTCGAGCAATGGTACATGGTTATCAATTTAGGTAGTTCAGTGTTGCCGACTCTTCAAGAAATGTAGAGCAGAAGGCCCTTGTGTTACTGACGAAAGATTTATTCGCGTTCCAGGAATTTACTTTTCGGACATAAACGAGGCTCGAATATGAAGGCCAGCGCAAAGTTTCAAACGCCAAGCGCCACGCCGATCACCTACCCGACCATTGATCAGACCCTATCATTCACGGTCTGTAGGCTTGACTCCACCGCTTCATTTTGCGCTCATCGCCCAACTCCACTTTCTACCTCAACATGTCAGACAGGTGTCAGTATTGCCAAAAATAG
The DNA here is from genome assembly GCF_018924745.1 of Marasmius oreades. Taxonomy (NCBI): domain Eukaryota; kingdom Fungi; phylum Basidiomycota; class Agaricomycetes; order Agaricales; family Marasmiaceae; genus Marasmius; species Marasmius oreades. Next base: position 714,063 of record NC_057324.1, read on the forward strand.
TGAATTCAGTGGCTCCAGCTCCCGAGGGTTGGAACGGTATAAAAGCCTACCAGGAAGAACGAATTTCTCCAGTTCATCGAACTACAACTCAGAACCCAACAACACATTCTTCCATCCTAATCATAATAATGAAGGTAAGGTACCTTCACCCGGCCTTGAGCACCGCGACTAAAGCCTTTGCTTCTACAGTTATTGACTCTCCTCGCTGCCTTGGTTTTCGCTACAGTGGCCACCGCTGAGCCTATCGACCGAGTACGTCGTCGTTACTCCGAATTCACTGCCCAACTCTGACTTCCCATCTCCCTATACTAGAGGGCTTGCGGTTCTACCGCGTGCGTCTGTAACGGTATTCAAGGCCAGTTCTGTGGTAACGAGTCCATCAACCCTGCTTGCAAGAATGACCATGTCTACGAATGCGCGAAAGGCTCTGGCAACGCCTGCGACTACGGCGTCAGGGACAGCTGCCGAAATTGCGGAAAGCTCAGCTGCCCGTGAACGGAAAGTCCGGCATCACAGTACGAAGTCAAGGGACTCTCAATTCGACTCCCGCCCATTCGGATAATTTTAACCCCTCGTTCTTAGTTAATACCAGTAATTTACTAATTACTTTGTATCATAACCTTGAACGTTGAAGTTCTGATTGCTTGATTATATGGGCTATGCCTTCTCCCCTCAAACATCTGCCGATACAATTCCTCACCAGTGTCTCTGTTTTAATTTTCAGTATCATGCAGCCCCGCCGATGTATGATATACAGCACGCGTGTTCCTACTCTTCGTCGGCCATTCCATATCTTAACTCTGATTGCCACGCGTTGGCTGAGGCATACTGTGCTTAATTTACATCCCGTTGTGGCGACGTTTGAATTTGTAATTTCGTTGAAGGATAATTCATACATGTATTGGAATAGTTGAATAGGATGACCGCTTTCTTAATCGATTATTCTGAGATGTTCTACATGTACGTCATTCAATGCATATCTTGTACCTATAATCATAGTACCACAATAGCGTACGCCAGGTACACAGATGTCTCTCGAGTACCATCAGACTCATTTCCGGTGTGGTTTATTTCGTCTTCTTCAGACGACCACATCATAGACTTCTCCTTGAAGTCCCAGCTAAAAAAGGGGAGGTTCTTCACATCTTTGATCCAGGCTATTGATTCCTTCGTGTTGTCGTCAGAACGCCCAAGACAGATGTCGACATGGTGGCGGGTGAAGGGGTATACTATTGCATCGATGCAACTTTCGCTGTCTATGTCATGGATGGGGTCCATGATTCTTTCTTCGTGTATCCGGACCATAATTGGGATGAGTCGGACGGTATGATTTGGCCGGATTTGCTTTGCGGCGGAGAGGATTACTGCATCGACGCCAACCAAGCCGTCTGCGTCGGTTCCCATCGGATAATGATGTTGGAGAATGATTCCGTACGGGCCCTTTATCTTCGCTAAGACCGTTTTAGTCCGTTCGATCACCGAGGGATAGCGTCGAGAAACCTCCTCCGGTATATTGACACCCTCCAGGCTATATATCTTGAACGCGATAGCGGCCCGGTATCCACGTGTGAGGGGTTCAACCGAGTGTGGTACATCAGGGTAAAAGGCGACCCAATGGCCTGTCTTCGCAGTCTGTTGAATGTTCCCGATGCAGAAGTTACCTGCTCGTTGATCGAAACCGCTTTTTGCTTGGACACCTCTGCCACTTCCTGCGTAGAGGTTACCTTCTGCAACTCGGCCACCTTCACCATTGCGGTCACCAAGTTGGGCAACTTGGCCACTATCTACAGCTTCAAGGCCACCTTCAGCATCGTGGTCACCTTCAGCAACCTGGCCACTATCTGCAGCTTCAAGGCCACCTTCAGCATCGCAGTCACCTTCAACAACTTGGTCATCTTCCGCATCGACATCACTTTCCGCATCGTCATCACTTTCTGCATCGACATCACTCTCCTCATCGTAATCACCGTACGACTCTTGCATTGTCGTATCATCTATTCCAAGAAGGAACGTCCCCACCAAGAGCTTCTCCGGCGTGTCTCGGTGAGACTTGAAGTGTCCACCCTTCCCGTAGATATGGATCTTGTAAGGTTCAACACGAACTTTGGCGGGAAGAAAGTTGGTTGACCATATTTTTGCGATTGTGTCTAGGAGTTTGCTATTGACTTTGAAGCCTTCTGCTGGTATCTCGCATGCTTTCCTGACTTCAGGATCCACTTTGGTTTCGAGAACTCGGTTGTCTCCGAAACCGGAGACGGGGGCGTTTTCGAGCCATTTTTGGATTGTGTTCTTATACGAGTCGAACTGACCGTAACGTAGATTATTGCGTTTGAACTCGCAACCAGCATAAGTGACCTCAAGATAGAACGGATCTTTGAGGGTTCCAACACAGTATGGTTGAGAGAGTTTATTGGCTTCTTTGTTGAGTTCGGACAATTTGTTCAAGATCTCTCGCTGCGTAGAAAGAAGTTGATGTTTTTGGATTAAAGGGGCTATCGAACTAACGCGCACAACTCACTTCCGTTTTCTTTGGGACAGGATGATCTTCAAACGGCCAGACCGTCACGACATTTCCAATTGGTCTAAACTTCAGTCGTGCGTCTGATAAAGCAAAGTTGATGTCAAACGCCGTCCTGATAGACCTCGAGAAGTTTTGATTCTGCCATGAACGAGACCATCACGTTTCGCTCCAAGCGCGCGATGTTTTGGAGGAACTTACTTGTTCAGTTTCATCGTCAGTCTTCTGTTTCTTGTCTGGATTGACTGGCGAATCCGTCAATTCGTTTCTACTGTGTTTCATGGTGTTATGGTGGAAGGAGATAAAAGGCTTTTCTTTTCTACTCTGTGACTCACATCATGTGCTCGCGCGCCCGTTACAGACGTAACATTTAACCTCATTCCTGCACCACAATGTCCTACCTTCGACTGCACCAACATTTATGGCGTACTAGGCTACCTCTATCAACTGAGTCTTAATTTTACTGTTTCTCCCAAGCACCTTACCACCCGACCCATCAAGAACCCGACCGGCGAGCAACTATTACCTCTCAACTTGCTGCCAGTACTTTCAGCAATGGATGAGTCTCTTTTGATAGTGACGCAATCTCACTCTATCAAAATCGGCAGAAGGTCACAAGTATTCAAGTCCTCAAGCTTCAAGTATGAGATTGAAAAGGTAATCAAATCCAGCAGTCAGGAATTCAGGAAGACATAGACATTCAAATATTCAAAGCTCAAGGGCGCGTGGACACTGGTTGTTAATTGACGGACTTCATGTCCGCCTTATGACAATCCCAACTTATTCCTCAATCTGCGGCTTACTATTCGTCGGTTCAGGGATGAGACGTTAGCTTCAATTCTTGTATGATTTGAGTTTAGTAGTTAAATCTAGCCTGAATATATTGATGTTATCAACGTTCAATCAGAACGGACGGATCTTTTTGATAATTGTGTCGACGGAGGTGATCAAGAACCATAAGGAGGTTTTGAACAATCCGGGGCTATGTTGTCTATCACCAAGGTGGATATCCTGAGCGGCTCTTACAGCTGAATGCGAAATTGTAGCGCAATTATGAACCAATATTCGACCCCGCCTTTGTTTGTTTGTTGTTGTATTAATATCCAAATCTGGTAATGGTGAGGTAATTTCCCGACGCCAGTACTCCATCCCACTCCACCAATATTGAATCAAAAGGGACTTGTAGACAGCTTTCAGAGAGCTTTAAGTAGATACTCACAGTTTTTTAGCCTTAGAAGTGACAGCCTGCATCTGCACTGGACGTTGAGTGGAAAGAGACGGCGGGGTCAATGTTTCAACCTTCACGTGAGCGTCGGGCAATTACCTCAGTTACCAAATTTGGATTTTGTTTACAAAGAACAAATAAACAAAGGCGGGGTCGAATATTGGTTCATAATTGCGCTACAATTTCGCATTCAGCTGTAAGTATGTCTATTTCAAGCCAGGGCTGTTGCGTCTGGTTCATCGCCGCCCGGGCTATTCGGAGTAGTACTCGCGACAGGATTACCTTGAGCGCAACCTATAAGCTGTCGTTAATGGACAGGAGGTTATGCCGCAAGTTGGGGACAGAAGTGGGGATATTGACGTCTCGTATATTACATCAATGAAGGGATTATTACACTGAACCTTCTAATTTCTCTGTGACAATACACAATTTGCTATGTATTTCTATATCATGATCAACTTCTATATATCTTCCCCGAAAGGACTCAGCAGCCACTATGGGAATTACCGTTGTCGTTCTTTCGACTTCTACACTATCACTCATCCACCTGCCCGTACTTGGGCAGCTTGCACATCTGAACGATGGAAAAGTAAGATCAGTAACTAAAAATACCCCGCGAACTTGAAAGAGAACGCAACTCACTCCGAGTCATCACCGGACAAACCGACGACAACCTACCCATCGCATCAATAAGCGTCTCCAACTCTGTGTTGTATTCGCCACCACTGGCAGACCCAGGTCCAGCCACTTGGAGAGTGTGGAAAGCGATCATTGACAATGGCTGCAAAAGCGGGGGGCTGGTATCGTGATGTATGATTGATGTTAGGCAAGGGGCGAACGTACTGCAACAATTGGGTCTATCGCTCCTCCTCCTCCTCCGATACATCTACTTTGTGCGTAGTGCGCGATAAGACGCACGATGTTCCGTGCGGAGTCGACGACGCGGACGCGGTGGTGGTGATGCCTCTGGCTTTGAACGTGTTGGTTTTGGTCCGTTGATTTGGATTCGCATTGTATGAAGGTTTGGTGTAATCGGATGCTAGCTGCGTTGATGAGGAGAGGTACCAAAATGTGGTGGTGCTGCTTCGTAGGTGGGGATTTGACACTGCTCAGAACGTGAGAAAGAGTTTGGATCGCTATGTCGATGGTGAGGAAGTCGGGGTCTTGGTCTAGGGGATGAGTCACGGTGGGGATACCTGAGAATTCCGGGGATTGAGGTGAGAGTGAGAACTAACTCGTATGAAAAAAATCGTTACATTTCGTTTTCCAATGGGCATGGGCAGCTCCTATTTGAGTCGCTCGTTCGAAGAGGATTGATGCTTTTGCGTGGAGGGATATCCAGGATTGACCGCCGGGAGGATTGCTATTCGGGTTCATGCCTCTCAGGAAGCCCTCCACGGTGTGATCTCCCACCAGATCATAGGGGATGCCATGCTAAGTAGGTACATTCATTAAGTATGAAAGAAACTTCAAAACGAAAGGGAGACTGACCGTCACGTATGTATCCATATCCTCCGGCCACGGTGTATCGATCCTCAACCCGGGCTCTTTCGTATAAACCATATTCGAAAGCGACTCTCCATCAAGAGATTGCCAACAGGTGTTTAGGATGATGACTGTCCAGAATGCGCGGATGTGTTCGCCTTCTTCGATTGGGTCTACTGGAGGTGGAAACCCACGCGTAGGGCTTGTTATCGTGGGTGGGGGTGGGGGCGAGGCAGAGGAGCGGATTGTGTGTAGGCGAGCGCCGATGGAGAGAGAGTGGGCGGCTGTCATGTGGTATTTCCCTTCGAGAATCCGGGAGTTTCTGAAGAAGTATTGGGCGATGAGGACTGAGGCTTGGATTGTGTGGAGAACCTATTCAACGATGGCAAGCTGTTCCAGGTGAGCAGTCTTGAAGAAGGGGAGAAACATACGCGTAGACTGGTGGCACCCGCCAAACAGTGGGATATACTTTGGAGGGCTTTTGCGAGGAATTGTGGTTCGTGTTGACGAACTTGGGGCTCATGTGAGAGATGGATCCCCCAGAGGTAGATCGTGTTGAGGAGGGCTTGTGATGGGCGGGCACTCGTAGTGAAGGAATGAAGGAATCGCTCAGTGTTTAGAAAGAAAGCAAGGTCGGCACTGGACTGTATGAATCTATGTATACTACAAAATGTATTCAGCCGACTGTAAGCTATGCAAAAATGAAATGGTTATACGTACAGCGTCTGATGCAGTTCACTCGACAACGGAGCCTAAATCGTTTCCGGTGAACATGAAGGGAGGGAGGGCAGTTTATGAAGACGAACCTCTGCCGCCGATAGGCTGCGGTTGATAGGACACGATTCAGGCTGTCGGGCAGGGCTGGGACTAGAGGGCAAATGTGGGTGAGCTTCGAGCTCGTGTACTTTTGCCTCGAGAATAGCGATCTGCTCCTCGAGCCTTTGGGAATGAGTTACACCCAAGTCGGTGTACTCACAATCCTGGAATTGTTCCGAAGAAGTGCGGCAGGCGCGACATTGGGGACGCGCACCATCGCATCGCTTACAAAATAGAAAGGGTTTGTCAAGGGAAGGACTGGTTGCCAGCTGGCTTGACTCACTATCTTCCGTTTCCTGTGGAGTGAAGTTACCGTAAGATGCGTAACATACGATCTAGAGAACTGGAGATGCTCACCTGCAATTAGTACACGCGCTTCCTTTGGACATCGTCCAAGACGGAGAGTACTGTTGTTGGATGCTCATTCAGAAAGGATGCTGTGGATTGAATGGCACGTACCGAAAGAATCTGAGTTCTTATAAACTCTTCAACAAAAGAACGTTTGCCCTCGTCATACAATCCATCCAAATCTGCTTGTGCGTTTCCTCGTCATGCCGACACCTCGCGTGTTGTATTTTCCCATAAACGTAGACCGACAGCATAGGAAGAAGGTGGATGTATTGAGGGTTAGTAAGGAGTCGTTGAGATGCTTAGTGGAAAGTAGCACTGCGTCATCGAAGGTGGGAACAAGTTGTCCTCTTTTGGGAATTGTTCATCCTATTTCGTAGTAAGCCCAACAGGATATGTGGTTTTAAGTCGCCGAATTGAAAAACGATGAGTTGCCGAGCCTGGGACTTGCGCCCGATGTCCTTTGCTCTGTTGTTGAGCGGTGTAGATGAAATAAGGGTGTTAAGCGACGGAAGTTTCGAGCTTGCGGTGGCGTATGGACAGGCAGGCATACTCGAAATGATATTGAAGAAAACGGATACGAGTGTGGGTCGCTGACCGCTTTGCCATCCCTCATACATCCGCGATCGTCAGCACTGCCACAGCCCATTCCACCGCTCTCTTCCGACGTACTGTACCGCAACGACATTGCCAAACTGGTTATGCCGTATCTCTGCTCGTTCATACTAGAGGCGTAGCTGTGCGAATCAGTTCCCCTTTTTATCCTCCATCAGATAGCATGCTGGGCGACGAGCACCAACCCCCGTCAGTGTCGTTCCATTTTTCAAGCGCTCCTTCACGTTGGGAGGATCGAAATGGACACTGAGTATGTTACACAATGGTGTCATTCAGGGCCGTTGCTAATTTTTTTGACCCGCCAGGGCCATTGTCAGTACGACGTTAACTGCCGCACAGGTCCGATTCAACACGACAAGTTTGGGAAGGTTGACGGGGAATTCTGAGGAGAGGTATACGGCGATGCTGGCGATTTAAAGGTGGACAAAAGAGGTGGAAACGACGAGAGCATGGATGTTGGCCCATGCAATGTGAAATGCCGGGTGCGAGTTTCTTGAACTCATTTATGAGTTGCTTTTATTAACAGCTCGCCTTTAACGTAGCCTTCTATTTCTGCTCGAATCGAACCTCTACGTCGTGCGTCTCGGTGTAGGACCGGAGGGAGACTCTATATCTTCTCGAACGGGTCTCGATGTTTTTGTCGGAAAGAAGGGCCTCAGTGTTGCCTACAGCAGAACTGGGAAGGGTTGAATTCGGGAACGTATCGAGTCAGGTGCTTCGTGTTCTTGGTTTATTGACTCTAAGTTCAGAATCCAAGTACCACAGGGTTAGGCGCTAGGCTACCCGGGTCACACGAAATGGCGTCGGATGCGGAAGATGTCATCGAACTGAAGCGCTAACAAGAGGCCAGAGCGTGGAGTACACGTTGGGAAATATTAAGGAGAGAGCGGGGAGGGAAGATGGATGGTCGGATAGTTTAAGAGGAATGATCGAGGCCCGAGGGAGATGCCGCTGAAGGTTATGATATTGCTTGAAGATCGAACTTCGACTGACATGTTATGACGATTGTCAAGTCTTTCTTCTCCGATCTTCCAACGCTTATGGATGGCAGTCCTTGCCTCCTCGATGGAAACAGCTATGTTCTATCCGCTGCGGTTCCCATTATGAGTCCGCATACAGGAGACGTGAAAGTTTCCTTTTTGATTGAGACGGCGAGGTGGAGAACGGGAAATCCAGGAAGAACCTGAGATGTTTCTTGTTTACTACGTGGACCGAATATTCGAAATCCTGGGTCAACAGTTGCGTATTCCCTTAGACCTGTCACTTCCACTTCCTCGTGATCTGCACCACAAGTCCCAAAAAGCTGCTCCACGAACGAAAGTTAACCAATCGATCGTCTCCGTTTCTCCGTTGTGTCGTGGCTCGTCATCTCCTCCAGGAACACACACTCTCCCTGGGGTAAATTGGATCTCTGTGCAAGACCGGATCGTTTGACTCGCTGCGTTCGTTCTCGTTGATAACCAAATCCCGAATCTACGTCAGACAAGAGTGGTGTCCGCCTCGACAGGTGAAGCTGATCCCTTGACAGATGCTGAGGAGCGAGGGCGGTTGGTCCGTGCAAGGGTGTGTGAGAGCTGGAGATTTAGAGCGATGCTTCAAGATCTTATGGCGAAATTTTCTGAGAATCTTGGAATTGCCTTACCTTTGGAAATTTGCGACTATCGAACTGTAATGAGGGTATGTTATGGATTGATTGGGTCTATATGAGCAGCAGCACACCACGATGAAAAACCAGATGCAGCACATAGCACATCTGGTGCAAGATGCAGCACACTGACTCGGAAATTGATTTCCGAGTGTGCTGCACCTCATGTGAATGTGCTGTAAATTGAACTCAGTGTGCTGTGTCCTGTTGTAATTTACTAATACATTCAAAAAATAAAAAAATAAAAAAATAAAATCATACCATGCCCAAAATGACACGACATGCCATCGTCACGTGATACTGTTGATGTCATTCAACACACCATTGACAAACTTCCTTTCATCCAGTCCTTTTTCCCACTGTTCTCCTTCTCAAACACTTTAAAAAAAGAGTAGTTAAATAATAATCTATTGTACATACTTATTATAGAGAGAATAGAACATATATTTGAAGTGGAAAAGGGAGGGACTGAGGGTGATGATGGATGTCGAAGGAAAAGGGAAAATGCTGTGCTGCTAGGAACCACTGGAGCCAATATTCCGTGCATGCTTTGGGGTGAAACAACCATGATGCTGAGACTGTGTGGGAAATAGTCACATGGTTGTTTCACCCCAAAGCATGCATGGAATATCGGCTCCCACAGACCCTAGCAGCACAGCATTTTCTCTTTTCCTCTGACATCCATCATCACCCTTCAGTCCCTCCCTTTTCCACTTCAAATATATGTTCTATTCTCTATAATAGATATGTACACATAATTTATTAATTAACTACTGATTCTGTAAGGTGTTTGAGAAGTAGAGCAGGGGGGGGAAAAGACCAGAATGAATGGGGTCTGCAAATGGTTTGTTGAACAAAATCAACAGTCACATGTGATGACATCACAATGTGTCATTTTGGGCATGGTACAATTTTTTATTTTTTATTTTTATTTTTTGAATGTATTAGTAAATTATGACAGGACACAGCACACTGAGTTCAATTTACAGCACATTCACATGAGGCACAGCACACTCGGAAATCAATTTCCGAGTCAGTGTGCTGCATCTTGCACCAGATGTGCTATGTGCTGCATCTGGTTTTTCATTGTGGTGTGCTGCTGCTCGTTGAGCCCCGGATTGATTGGAGTCGATGAGACCGCTTCAGCTCTTTCTGCCATCCTCCCGGAGCTGATAGAGTTCTGATGGAAGGCTGATAACTCTGGAAGAAGGGGTGGGTTCGTGGGTGTAGTTGCTCGTGTGTAGTTGCTCGTAAAAAGATGCATGAAGAAGAGGTCGATGAGGAATTTACGAAGAGATGCAGGATATCCAGTGGTGACTGCACAATAACCTGATTTGGCAATTAGGAAGGCGTGACTTTCACGCAGCTGTGGACTTCTCCTCCAACAATCGCCGCATCTGAAGATCTGAAGGTTCATGAATCTATCTATCCAAGGTGAGCAGCATTTTGGCAGCATTGCTGCTTGGCAAAACATTTGAAATTTGACAAAAAGCCTTAGCGCGAATCAAGCGCCACCGCCGATCCACCTTCCGAACAAGCACTTGACTTAGAAACTCCATTGAAATGACCCTGTCAATACCGTCACAAAGGTCAAATCCGACTCGAGCAACGGTAGATGGATATCGATTTTGGCGGTTCAGTGTTACCGACTGTTCGAGAAATATAGAGCAGAAGATCTGCAGAAAGCCTTTATTTTATTGACAAAAGATTCTATTCGAGTTTCAGGAAGTCACTTTTCGGACATAAACGAGGCTCAAAATATGAAGGCCAGCGCAAAGTGTCAAACGTCAAGCGCCACCGCCGACCACCTACCGAACAAGCACCCACCGCGCAATTCGCGTTCAACCTCTGTCAGACATGTGTCGGCTCCGGCTCCCTATAGGGCTGGAACTGTATAAAAGCCCATCAGGAAGAACCAATTTCTCCAGTTCATCGAACTACAACACAAAGCTCTCCTATCCCAATCATGAAGGTGAGGTACCTTCACCCGGCGTCGAGCTCCGCAACTAAAGCCTCTGTTAGTTTTTGACTGTCCTCACTGCCTTGGTTTTTGCTACAGTGGCTACTGCTGAGCCCATCGACAAAGTACGTTCTCGTTGCGAGTCATTTCACGGCTCAGTTCTGACCTACCTTTTCGCTACACTAGAGGGCTTGCGGACCTACTAACTGCGTCTGCAACGGCATTCAAGGCCAGTTCTGTGGCAACGAGTCCGTCAACCCTGCTTGCAGAAATGACCATGTCTACGAATGCGCGAGGGGCTCTGGCCGCGCCTGCGACTACGGCTACAGGAACAGTTGCGCCCGTTGTGGAGAGCTCCAGTGCTGAACGTAAGAAATTCCAGCATCACATGTACAAAGTCAGAGAGATTCTCAATTCGACTCCTGCTCATTCGGATAACTTTTACCCACGTTCTTAGTTAATACCAGTATTTTACTACTTTGTATCATAACCTTGAACGTGTTGAAGGTCTGTTTAAATCCGTGCTTGATGATACAGCCTCTACAGGCTATGTGAAACAGCTTCACCCTCCATTCACAGTCATAACACCTTCAGTTTCCGCTGCTATCATTCCTCACCAGTGTCCCTGCTTTACAGTATTATGTGGCGCCGATGTATGATATACAGCATTTACATTCAAGATGCTTAGATGGAAAAAAAAATCCAATACTAGGGTAACTTGGCAAAATCATGAATAGAAGGGCCGAGTTACATGGGCACCATGATTTGTCGTGGAATGTTCGAGCTCCGCCCGTCATTTCCTCAGATTTTCCCAACCCTCCACGTTTGTCAGGGGCCAACTTGACGCCTCCTCAGTACTATTCTCAATCACAACCTTCACCCCGTCCTGCTCCAGGAGCGTTATCTCCTCTAGCATATGGGCTTCCAGAACGGGTTTCGATGAGTCCTCCACAACAGAAGGTGGCACGATGCGGATTTTTTTCAAGGAACGACTGGGAACAGGAGTGACATCAGATTGAAGGCGGCAGGGGCTTCTCGAGGCCGCAAAAGTGAGGAGCTTCGCTAGGATGTCAGAATCCAGTTGGACACGAACGAGAGATATATATTCGAGATTCGGGAGGAGAGTATTTTGAGCCACATAGGTGATGACAGTGATAGATGATGAGATGAGACTGTCGAATTCGTCGTCAGAATCGGAATCGGAATCGGAATCGGAATAATCGATATCTGTATTCTTACACCACTCTCCCAGCTCAAGATGTGTCAAATTAGGCGTTATCTCTAACAACACGGAGAGAGGTGCTTCCCAAACGGGCTCGTGGATAGGAAGAAGGGAAAGCCACATGTGTCGCAGAGTCGTAGATGAACGTCGCAACATGGCGAGAAGTGAAGAGGGCCAATGCGTTACGTTTGAAGTCGAACCTGTGCATCCCATACCAAAGGCTGAAAGATTAGGCATCATCAATGACGAACACAATACTTCGAGCGTTGCAGTGTGAGATGTTGGTAACACGGTATCAGGGCTCAGTAACAGAGTGCGTAATGAGGGCATTTGAACAGGACGAATGACGTGATCAAGGGAATTTGGAAGACCACCGTACGAATACATTCGCAGAAATGTAAAAGAACAGAGATTCCTGGAGAGTTCAAGTGCTCGGAGTAGGTGATCCATACGGTCGGGGTGAACGGCGTCTAGGACCAATGTAGTGAGTTGGGGATAGGGAAGCGGATTGTGGGGGTAAGTGTTGGGTACTCGAGCTTGAGTGAGCTTCAGAGCGTGACATAGCGCCTGCCAGAACGGATTATCCAATTCCGGTCTCCTGCGAATGTTGGAGGTATCAACGCGGAGAGACAATAAATCGTGGAATGTGATATCCGCCCCTCCAAAAGTTTCAAGACTAGTGTAGTCCTTCAGAGCGACAGATAACCGCTCGCACCGCGACAAATGGCTCTTCAAGAGCTCCCACATTGCATGAGTGGGTCCCGACAGACGGTCCTCCACGACCCGAATATTCAAAGGAGACTTCCCTGAGTTTGCCAGGAAGGCTCCAACGAGGATCTTGTGGTTCATGGAGATGTCTCTGACCCGATTGATGCTGATTGAAGACCAAATTGTGTGGCAGCCGAAAGCAATGGCCCTCCAGCGGCTGCAGACATGAGAGAGAAGGATGGGGAATACAGCCATCGTGTTGACCCTGAAAACGGGGTCGAAACCTATTGACAGAGAATAACCGTCCTCGGAGCTAAATGAACACGCGAACGAGAATATGGTTTCCCAGATCTCCACAGGAAGCCTACGCTGGACGGAGGTGATGGAATGACGCCGTGTAATCTGAACTTCCAGTTGCTGTCTTTCAGCTTCCAACTTTTTCAGTATTCGACGTAAAGGATCGATAGTGTTTTCATACTGCTGCAGCTGTTGCGTCTCTTTCTCCAGCGAGTCCAACGTTTGGGCGATTTCTACCTGTGAGGGTACGTGAATCGAATGGAGGAGAATGGGATCGATTGGGTGTAGTCGTAGCGGATTGTGTACGTGACTTTGACATCTATCGCAGAGGAGACGTCGACTTTGGTCCATCTGATTGCTCTTCAATGTATGCTAAAGATTGAAAAGAAATAAGATTCGTATCAGGTCGTCATGATAATTTTAAGTGTCAGAAGTGGGATATACTGACAGGTGATTGAACAGATTCTACTCGATGCAGCGGGTACGCCCGATTCTTTGATCAGGAACCCGAGTCTGGTAATGCAGGTGCAGGTAGCGTTTACACTCGCATGCGCACGTGAATTGAATGTCGGAGTTTGAAAACTCTCAGCTGGGTTGACTCTTGCGTATTGACGCCCACAATCGCCTATAATTACGGCCCAAGTTCGCTTTTGATCCAGCACAGTCGATGGACAACTTCATAGAACGGCGCGATTTCAATCAGCCTGTGAAGATGCTGTGCGAAAGTCCAAACGAATGCGTAAGCTACAGGATCTCGTCGCTTGGTGTGCATGCGGCCACTACTCATCAAGACTGTTAGGTTTTAACCGGTCTACGGCACCCACAGTGACGTTCAAATCGAAAATGGTTCAAGCTGATATAGGAAGGTCGGATGTAACGATTGAATATTGATATTTGGGCGGCGTGATTAGGCCGTAGGTACGAGAGAGTCCCTACTCCGGAGTTGAAACGTTGATTGCTTATTCTTTTCGCCCCTTCGTAGTTGTATTTTGCTTTTGTTCATGATATCGTCCTCATTCTTTTTCGACAGGGAACCGTTTGGATGTTTGTTTGTTCGATGAACTTGCACGCGCCGCTTCGGGTTCGGTATATACCACTCTGGTGGGACAAGTAACTTGGAACCTTGGCTCCCCGCGCAAAATTTCAAGCGCCAAGCGCCTAATCATTCATGGTCAGTGCGCTTGACTCCACCGCTTCAATTCGTGCTCATCACCCAACTCCACTTTCTACCTCAACATGTCAGACAGGTGTCAGTATTGCCAAAAATAGTGAATTTGGCTCTGGCTATCGAGGGTTGGAACGGTATAAAAGCCCACCAGGAAGTACCAATTTTTCCAGCTCATCGAACTACAACTCAGAACCCAACAACACACTCTATCCTAATCATAATAATGCTAAGGTAACTTCAACCAGCCTCGAGCACCGCGACTAAAGCCCGTGTTTCTACAGCTTTTGACTGTCCTCGCTGTGGTTTCGCTACAGTAGCTACCGCTGAGCCCGTCGACCGAGTATGTTGTCGTTACTCATTAACATTGACGGCTCAGTTCTGACCTAGCCTTTCGTTACACTAGAGGGCTTGCTCTCGCACCGACTGTGTCTGCAACGGCGTTCAAGGCCAGTTCTGTGGCAACGAGTCCATCAACTCTGCCTGCACCAATGGACATGTCTTTAAATGGAGCGGAGAGGATAGCCACGCCTGCGACTACGGCTTCAGGAACAGCTGCAATCAGTGTGGAAAGCTCAGTTGCCCATGAATGGAAAGTCCGGCATCACACACGAAGTCGAGGGACTCTCAGTACGCCATTGAAACCTCGTTCTTAGTTTATACCAGTCGTTTACTAATTACTTTGTATTATAACCTTGAACGCGTTAAAGGTTTGCTTAAACCGAACCGTCCTTGATGATAAAGCCTATGTGAAACTAGCTTCACCCTCCGTTCAGTTATGACCCCTTGAAAATCCAGGCCGCTATATTCCTCGCCAGTGTCTCTGATTTGCAGTACATACGTGTTCCTACTCTTCTTCTACCGCCACCGCCACCGACCATCCCATTGCTTATTCAGGCTAACCAAACTTTAATTGACCGCCACGCCGCGCCATTCCGACGTTTGATTTTGTCATTCCAAAGATAATAATTTTGTTATGATCTCTCATTTAGCCACTCACTGAAATGAGTTTGGATACATGTATTAGGAGAATGACTGTTTTCTTAATCGATTATTCTGAGATGGTTCTACTTGTACGTCCTTCAAATGAATATATTTGTACCGTTGCCTCCTAGAATCATAGTACCACAATGGCGTATGCCAAGTACACAGACGTCTCTCGAGTACCATCAGATTCATTCCCGGTGTGGTTTATTTCGTCTTCCTCAGACGACCACTTCACAGACTTGTTCTTGAAATCCCAGCTAAAAAAGGGGAGGTTCTTCACATTCTGAATCCAGGCTATTGACTCCTTCGTGTGGTCGTCGGAACGCACAAGACAGATGTCGACATGGTGATGGGTGAAGGGGTATACTCTTGCATCGATGCAACTTTCCAGATCGTGAATGGGGTACTTGTCTATCCTTTCTTCGTCTATCCGGACCATAATTGGAATGACTCGGACAGTGTTTGACCGGACTTGCTTCGCGGCGGAGAGGATCACTGCATCGACGCCAACCAAGTCGTCTGCGTCGGTTCCCATTGGATAATGATGTTGGAGAACAATTCCGTACGGGCCCTCTATCTTCGATAAAACCGCTCTAGTTTGTTCGACCACCGAGGGATAGCGTCGAGAGACTTCCTCCGATATATTGACATCCTTCTGGCTATATATCTTGAAAGCGATAGCGGCCCGATATCCACGTACGAGGGGTTCAACAGAGTGGGGTACATCAGGGTAGAAGGCGACCCACTGGCCAGTCTTCGCGGTTCGTTGAATGTTCCCTATGCAGAAGTTACCTGCTCGTCCATTGAAGCCGCTTTTTGCTTTGACACCCCTGCTTCCCGCGTCGAGGTGAGCTTCAATATCGCGGTCACCTTCAGCATCGCGGTCACTTTCAACTTGAACTTGGTCGCCTTCAACAGCTCGGCCACCTTCAGCAACCTGGTCACCATCAACAGCTTGGTCATCTTCCGCATCGTTATCACTGCTTTCTGTATAAATATCACTTTCATCATCGCAGTCAACTTCCTCATCGGATTCGAAATCAATTTCCTCATCGAAATCCGAGTCATCATAAAACTTTTCTGGGATCATTGTCGTATCATCTATTCCGAGAAGGAACGTCCCCACCAAGAGCTTCTCCGGCGTGTCTCGGTGAGACTTGAAGTGTCCACCCTTCCCGTAGATATGGATCTTATAAGGTTCAACGCGGACGTTAGCGGGATGGAAGTTGGATGACCATATTTTTTCAATGGTCTTTAGGAGCTCCTTTTTCACTTTGAAGCCATCTGCTGGTATCTCGCATGCCCTCCTTACATCGGGATCCACCTTGGTTTCCAGGACTCGGTTGTCTCCAAAACCGGACACAGGGGCGTTTTCGAGCCATTTTTGGATTGCGTCCTTGTACGAATCATACCGTAAATCATCGCATTTGAACTCGCAACCGGGATAAGTGACCTCGAGATAGAATGGATCCTTGAGGGTTCCAACGCAGTATGGTTTAGAGACTTTATTGGCTTTCTTGCTGAGTTTAGATAATTCGTCCAGGATTTCTCGCTGCGTAGAGGGGGTTTTTTGATTTAAAGGGGCTATCGAACTAATGCGCACGGCACAACTCACTTCATTTTTCTTTGGAACAGGATGATTTTTGAATGGCCAGACCGTCACCACGTTTCCAATTGGTCTGAATATCATTCGTACTTCTGATAGAGCAAATTTGATGTCAAACGCGGTCCTGATAGATCTCGAATGGTTTTGATTCTGTGAACGAGAGCATCAGGTTGAACGGCGATGTAACGTAATTTGAAGGAACTTACTTGGTTAATTTCATCATGAGTTTTCTGTTTCTTGTCTGAATTGACTGATGGGTCCTGGGATTCGCTTCTACTGTGTTTCATGGTATTTAGGAGAAGGCAGAAGGCAGAATTGGACTCCTTTTTCCGCTTTTTCCAGTGTGTGGCATGTGGCATGTGACATGTGACACATCATGTGCTGTGTCTTGGGGGCGACCAACTGAGTCCCAGTTTTACTGGTTACCTCAGAACCGTCACCAAGAACCCCACCGGCGAGCAACTACCTAGAGGTGGGTTCGTGGGTGTAGAAGCTCGTAAAAAGATGCATGAAGAGGTGAAGGCAAGGTGAAGGTCGATGAGATGCAGGGTATGTGCGTTGACATCAAGTAGTGTTGCAAATTGTTGATCCAGTAGGAACGGGTCCTGGTGCGTACCAGGTGAAAACACCATGACTCGGTTCAGTTTTGATGGCGGAAAGACCTTACATGTATTTATACATCCCGGATACCGTTATCCAGATTTACAATGGCTCGATTTTTGTATGATCCTCAGAGAAATTCCTGGACCCTGAGGGTGGGTGGGCGAATCCGGAATGCAAGGCCCACGAAAAAAGGCGGTCGACCTGCGGTTTTGACGATGACAAACAGGGTCGCTTCATACGGTTGTTTTGTTTTTAGATTCTTTCTTGAGGCAGCAGTTGTACTTCATCCTACGTCGGAAAGTAAAGCGATTCGCGGGGGGCAGTCTGAGGTGAACGTTCTTAACTTGCAAAAGTATCCGAGGTTGGGTACATTGAGAAATCAGAGTAATGTTGGTACGCACTTCCTTCAAAATTTCCCAACTAAGAGTTTCCGTCCTTGGGTTTGGCGAAAGATCAAACATATATGAGGATGTTCGGAATCGCAGTTGAGGACGTGTGAGCGGCCGGCACGAGGTAAGGTTGCAAATTGCCAAACACATGACCTTTCAATTTGACGTCCACCAGGACCCATATCACATCCTACCACTTCGTTGGACTGTTTGAAGTCCTTCATGATTAAATCATAGACTGATTCTACTGTTGAAAACCTTGTGAGTCTCCCACATCGTTCCTTCGCCGACGCATTTACCCACTGCTCAGTTCATTCTGCAGGTCCTTTATGCTCCTTTCCGACTCCTTTTGGACCTGGATCTTGGAGCAAAAGTATCGATTAATCACCTGCCGAAAAAAGATATGGGTGGATAATGAATAGCCTCCAGATGCTCCCAAGTTCCAACGGAGGTCCTAATCGCTCTGCTCCTTGCGACAACGATTAAATAATTCTTCGCTCTTTCCAAAAAAACCATCGTATGGATCAATGGACGAAATAAGGAAATTCTCAACAAATTGTGGCCTTGCGAGATGGCCAAAGGTGATAAAGGTGAGGAAAAAACATGACGAAAAACGCGTGGAGATTGGGTCGTCGTTGGGCATCTGATACGGAGAAGGCGATGCCAGTGCGGAGAGAACGAAGGTTTATGAATAACACGAGCACTGCGGTATCTGATATCCGGTTCTTGGCGGTCCACTGTCGCAAGACGCTAACGGTGTCGAAAGGGATCTGGTCGGTGTTGACACTCACGGTGGGACATTGATGAAAATGACGATGAAAACGTGACGAAGTCATCAAAGTCTGAATGGTCGCCTAGAGGGTCTGTTCTTTATTTCTAGAAGTAAAGTTTCGTGAGACCTAGCTCTTATTTAACCACAGAGACACGACTTTCAGTCTAACAAAACGTCGAATTCTGTCGCCCGAAGGAGTCAGCCCTCTTCGAGCTCTTGCGTTCTCTGGTTCGGCCTTGGCTCTCGCGAACGACCTATCACACACCACGACATTTGACTGGACAACAGGAGATGGCTATCTTAACCGAGGACGTAGATGAGGAAAGGGAGGGAAGTACTGGCGCTGCGAATTGGAAGGTATGAAGTTTGCACATCTCATTTCGTTCGTTCGAATTCAACTTCTGCGTTAAGTATAATATCACGATGCATTGAAGTTGCATTTCCTCGCCGCTCGGTACGGGTCGTCCGTGCTCGCTCACTATCGCTCTTTCAACAACCTTCGCTCCTTCGAACATCGAAGATTCCGTCAACGAATATCTCAGACTCAGAGTTGAAACGGAACTAGTCGAATTTGAAAACGAACCGCAACTCTCCATGCGTTCGCTGATACCCACGTATACCCCAATCGCCATGCATAGCTTCGGCTGGGTAGACGGAATAGACGTCGTTTTGACCTCACCTAAACCATCATCACCTCGAGCTGATCTCCAAGCTTTGTACGAGCAGAAAGTGACACCCCTGGCGCTCAGGCGAAGGTTCAATCGATGTTTATGTCATGCGAGCGAGCCCAGATTTGGACGAAGACGGTGGAAGTGAAGCGTTAGTTCAAACGCTTCCGCTCGCAGCGTTATTCCTTACATTTTCCCTCCATATCCCCTTGCATCTCTACCTACCCCACAAGGATCCTTGAGATGCAATGCAGTATGCGCTGGCCCTTGCAGCACCCACCTCAATCCATTCCACGAATACAGTGACTGTAGGGCTTGGTGTCGGTGCTCGTGTTGGCAGTGTCGAGTACGGAGTTAGCAGCACGCCGAACCGCCATAGGGATACTTGTTGATGGAAATGGTATCGATATCTATGGTATTGGAATAGGGGTAGGGGATCAAAGCAGCCAAATTGTCACCTCCAGTACCAGCATTGTTAGTAGAGGTGAATCGTTGGTTGCAGGTCTCTTTTCAGGTCCTTTTCTTGATTCGCCGGAACCAAGGATGAAGCAGGCACTCGGTAAACAGGCTGTAATGGATGTGGCTATGGATTATGATGAGGTCAGTGGGAGGGTTGCTATGGGGCTAGGTGATGGGAGCGTTTGGGTGGGGGCGTCTTTGAGTGGTTTGACGCAATAATGTTGGTGCGGTCAGGGCTAAGTAGTACAGGAGGCTTGCTCGTTGAGTGTTACGCCCAGCTATGATTAACATTTTGTCTAGATATCAGTCGGATTTGGACTTTGTACCCATTCACCATCACCGATTTCCCGGCCCAACATTATTCAACCTACTCCCGACTGCTAGCCAAGCTCAAAGCGATCCAGAATCAATTTAATCGTTCTCCAAGATTTGACAGAAGAAGGATAGATGCACTCTCTGATGTCACTCGTCAATTTAAGCGATGTGAAGTTGGACCTTCTCGGCGCTGGTATTTTAAGATATGACTGAAGGCGCGCACTGAATAACTAAGGCCCCCGATTCCTTCTTGAAACACCCCATCCTGGGCAAGGACGCATGGAAAACACTCTAGTCCATGTAATTTTATTACGATGGGTACATAATTTTTGAATCGTTTAAGAAAAGTCACATATAGAACAAGGCATTCCTCCCAAGTATCCCTACCTGAAGAGATGCTTAGATGGAACCTCCACCACGGGGGGTAAGGCGAAGTCGTGCACGGAGGTGCCGTTAGTTGCACGGGCACCATGTTCGTCGTGGAGAGCGCGAGTCATGGAAAAGAATGTTTGAGCTCCGCCCGTCATTCACTCAGATTGTCCCAACCCTCCACGTTTCTCAGGGGCCAACTTGAAGCCTCCTCAGTACTATTCTCAATCACAATCTTCACCCCATCCCGCTCCAGGAGCCTTATCTCCTCTAGCATATGGGCTTCCAGAACGAATTCCGATGAGTCCTCCACCTCGGAAGGCACGACTCGGATTTTTTTCAAGGAACGACTGGCAACGGAAGTGACATCAGATTGAAGGCGGCTGGGGCTCCTCGAGTCCGCAAAAGTGAGGATTTTCGTTAGGATGTCAGAATCCAATTGGACACGAACGAGAGACATATATTCGAGATTTGGGACGAGGTTATTCATAGAAGTGATGACAGCGATAGATGATGAGACGAGACTGTATAGTATTGACGGTGGTTCGTGTTCGTCGTAATCACGCTTTTCGTCAATTGTATCTTTAAACCACTCTCCCAGGTCAAGGTGTGTCAAATTGGGCGTTGTCTCTAACAGCACGGAGAGAGGTGCTTCCCAACCAGACTTGAAGTCAGGACAAAGGGAAAGCCGCATGTGTCGCAGAGTTGTCGATGAACGCCGTAACATGGAGAGGAGTGAGGAGGGCCAGTGCGTTACCTCTGAATACGAACTTGTGCACGCCAGACTAAAGGCTGATAGAGTAGTCATCACCAACGATGAACACAATACCTTGATTGTTGGATTGTTCATTCGTTGTAGCCTGCTATCTGAGTAGAGTGACAGAGTGCGTAATGAGGGCATTTCAACAGGACGAATAATGTGATCAAGGGAATTTGGAATACCATCATCCGGATATGCTTGTAGAAATGCAAAAGAACGGAGATTTCTGCAGAGCTCAAGTACTCGGAGCAGGTGTTCCATATGGTCCAGGAGAACGGAGTCCAGGACCAACGTAGTGAGTTGGGGATAGGGAAGCGAGTTGGGAGGGTAAAGGGTGGATATTCGGGCTTGCGTGAGCTTCGGAGCGTGACATATCGCCTGCCAGAACGGACTATTCAAGTTCAGTTCACCGGGAATGGGGGAATCAAGGCGGAGAGACAGTAAATGGTGGAATGTGATATCCGTCTCTTCAAAATTATCAAGAGAAGAGAAGCCTATCAGATCGAGATATAGTCGCCCACACCGCCGTAGGAAATGACTCTTCAATAGTTCCCACATCACACTCGGAGTGCGTCCCGACCAATCTTCCGCTGCACGAAGATTCAAAGGACACTTTGCTGATTTTTCCAGAAAGGTCTCGATCAGAATCTTGTGTTCCGTGGAGAAATCCCTAAGCCCATTGATGCTAATTGAAGACCAAAGCGTGGGGCAGCTATTAACAATGGCCCTCCAGCGGCGGCAGACGTGCGAGAGTACGATCGGGAATGCAGACACGGTAGTAGCAAAGGACCACAGATTGGGTGTCATTGTCATTGACAGAGAATAACCGTCGTCGGAGCTACCTGAGCACGCGAATAGAAATATGGTTTCCCAGATTTCCACAGGAACTCTACGCTGGACGGAGGTAATGGAATGACGCCGCGAAATCTGAGTTTCGAGTTGCTGCCTTTCAGCATCCAATTTTTCGAGAATTTGAATTAGATAATCGATAGTGTCTTCATACTGTTGCAGCTGTTGCATCTCGTTCTCCAACGATTTCAACGTCTGAGCGATTTCTATCTTTGACGGTACGTGACCGGAATTGAGGAGAATGGGATCGATTGAGTGTAACTGTAGCGGCTTGTGTATGTGGCTTTGACATCTTTCGCACAGGAGGGTTCGATTTTTTTTCCATCTTGTCCGTCTAATTTCCTTCAATGGATGTTAAAGATTAAAAGAAATACCAGAGTTATATCAGCATATTTTAGTGTCAGAAGTGAAACATACTGACTGGTATAGATTCTAAGCGATGACTGCTTCTAGTACGTCTAATTCCGTGGTCAGGAAGCCGAGCCGGTACGAATGCAGGTCTGTCGTTCGATGATTGAAGTGACACTGGAGGCGGTTCGGGTCTGAGATATAAAGAGAAAAGAACTCGCACGTGGTTGAATGTCGGAGTTTAAATTAATTCTTGCGTATCGACACCCATAATCGCCCATAATCGCCAAGCTCCCGTCGGATTCCCTTTTCATATCCAACTTTACTGGGACAATGCTGCACAAAAAGCGTAAGCTCAGGACAATGACTCCTTGATTGTGAGATACTAATCGTATCAGAATCGTATGAAGGTGTGCTATATAAATCAACAATTTTCAGTTAATATGAATCTTTTTTCAGCCTTGACTGAAGATGGCGTTTTTCCTGTGCCAAGGCCTGCTAGACATATTGTACGACTGCATTTACTATATTTAAATCTCTGTGTCATCGCGCCATCGATCAGTGTTTGTCTGAGACCATGGCGAGCAAAGCTCTGATGAGGCTCATAGAACTCAATATATTGCCTTCCGGGCGACGACGTAGCGGTTCTCAAGCGGTTCTCGTCTCACACAAGAGCCGTTGTTTCCCGTAAAGCACAGTGGTAAGTACTGCTTTTTGATCCTCTCGGCAATTGAAACTACTTACAACTTCTAGAAGTTCCCCAAAAGAGTCTCAAAAGCAAACCAATTGAGCCTCTTGACTTTTCGGCTCGATCGACACTCACCGGCCACATGGTACAGGAATTCCCTTGCCTTCAATGGACTATGCAGCTTTTTCTCAGCATCGCCAAACGTCGACCGTTTCTCGCAAACTTTTGGTATGATGTGACCACCGGAATAATTCATTACTGTCACTGTTAAATCACCGGATATAAAGCAAGCTGTACCTCTCACTCTTTCACTAACATAAGTTCCATCTGGGTAGCAACGGCGGACGCTACTAGTATCTTCCTATCTAGGATATTTACTATCAATATCGGTGTTCTACATTCAGTACTATCTAGTTGTTTCGTCGTTCGCTCTTTTTGTCCGGACCCGATTCGTCAAACTCTGCGCTCAACAGAGGGGATTGAAGGAGAGGAGCTTCGGGCCACAAACTGTGGAAAGCGACTTCAATCCCAGGAAAGCCGGCTTGGCTGACGATAGTACCCTTGATGTACTGAGCAGCAGCCTTCGTATTCTCAAAAGGGAGGGTGGTAGGCAGCACGCCGATCCGAGCGTTCAAAACGGCTCCTTGTCCCCAGCGTTGGCGAAGCCTATGGCATCGACCGAGCTCCACCTGACCCCACGAGAGGTATATTTCCCAATATTCACGCGGAGGTTTGCCCGGAGTTTGGGATAGGGTGGCCATTGACAACACGCAACTCGCGAACGTAGGGCTGCGCTTCTGAACCCTCGGGTTTAGGCCAGGTAGGACCTGTCTTGAAGATGCAGGGTGCCCCACTGGAAGTACCATGACAGTCTGTGAATGCGTCGGGGTAATAGTCGGTCAGACGGGATGAGTTGCCGACTGGCGATTGCTTTCCCAGTTGCTTTGGGGTGATGTCCAGGCATTCACCAAGGCCGAAGGTGTTAACAGGCACCACTGGGAGGAAATGGTCAGTAACGAGAACAGATCGAAAGGAAAGGGCTTTTAAAAAAGGCGTACTTATGAACGGTTCTGGTAGAGAGAGCTGAATAACAGGGAAGAGTGAGGCTAGTGAGGTATCGCCAAACAGTGACACATCCGGTCAGACTCCTCCAAACCTTCTACTAAACACCATCGTCGCAGAGTTTAGACCTAAAGAAATTGGATCCAGACTCGAACTCGTCAGGGTCTGAACTTGTTGAGGGAGTTTTGATGAAGACTAGAGGGCCGACGCTGTTACGGATGCGAGAAAGAATTAAAAGTTGTTGAAAACGAATCCTAAGGCAATGAAGGCAAAGCAGGTAAGTACATCTTTATTTTTGCTGGTGGTTGTTGCAGTTCATCTGATGTTGAATATGGCGTACCCGAGAACCCGTCCTCAAACACTTTATGTCGGCCGACGTCAATGGGATCGATGAGAAAGAGTTGCAGGTCACGCCGCAGAAATCTTCCCGCAAGACAGTCACCATAGTATCGATTAATCCCCTGCCGAAAAAAAATCTGGGTGTACAATGAATAGCCTCCAGACACTTCCAACGGACGTCCTGATCAATATTTTCACTCTGCTCTCCATCCCTGACATCCTCAACCTGCGACAAACGAACAAGCTATTCCTCGCCCTTTCCAAACAATCCATCGTATGGATTAATGCGCGAAAGAGTGAAATTTTCAGCAAGTTGTGGCCTTGCGAGATGGCCAAAGATGATAAAGACGAGGAAAAGACGACGAGAAACGCGTGGAGATTGGGTCGTCGTTGGGCATCTGATACGGAGAAGGCGATGCCAGTGCGGAGAGAACGAAGTTTTATGACCAACACGAGCACTGCGGTATCTGATATCCGGTTCTTGGTGGTCCACGGTCGCAAGACACTGCTAACGGTGTCGAAAGGGATCTGGTCGGTGTTGACACTGTGGGATATTGATGAGAGCGACGATGAAAACGAGACGAAGTTATCTGAATGGTCGCCCAGAGGGGGTCTGTTCACCGGCCTGGCGATAAATGAAGACGCGAATGTTGAAGAACAGTTGGCGGTTTCGATTGCTAAGAACGGGTAAGTCCGTTATCTCAAATTCTTCGTTCTGCGGCTAAATGAGAGCTAGGTCTCACGAAACTTTACTTCTAGAAATAGACACGACTTTCAGTCTAACACCAAAACGTCGAATTCCGTCGCCCGAAGGAGCCAGCCCTCTTCGAGCTCTTGCGTTCTCTGGTTCGGTCTTGGCTCTCGCGGACGACCTATCACACACCACGATATTTGACTGGGCAACAGGAGAGATGGCTATCTTAACCGAGGACGTAGATGAAGAAAGGGAGGGAAGTACTGGCACTGCGAATTGGAAGGTATGAAGTTTGCACATCTCATTTCGTTCGCTCAAAAACTTCAACTTCTCCGTTAAGCATAATATCGCGATGCAGGTTGTGTTTGCTCACCGCTCGGTACTGGTCGTCCGTGCTCGCTCGCTATCGCTCTTCCAACAGCCTTCGCTTTCGCCTTCTCCCTCAAACATAGAAGGTTCCATTCACGAACATCTCAGACTCAGAGTTGAAACAGAAGTAGTCGAATTTGAAAACGAACCGCAACTCTCCATGCGCCCGCTGATACCCACATATACCCCAATCGCCATGCATAGCTTCGGTTGGGTAGACGGAATAGACGTCGTTTTGACCTCACCCAAACCGTCATCACCTCGAGCTGATCTCCAAGTTTTTGTACGAGCAGAAAGCGACAACCCCTGGCGCTCAGGCGAAGGTTCAATCGATGTTTATGTCTTACGAGCGAGCCCAGACTTTGACGAAAACGATGGACCTCAAGTTCAAACACTTCCGCTCGAAAGCTCTTCAGCGTTATCTCCTTACATCTTCCCTCCATATCCTCTTGCATCTCTACCTACCCCACGAGGATCCTTGAGATGCAATACAGTGCGTGCTGGCTCTTGTAGCACCGCCCTTTGGGTCTGCCCTCTCGCCACCACCTCAATCCATTCCACCAATAGAACTGCAGGGCTTGTGGTTGACCAATGGGCTGTTGACGGTGCCGCCGGGCTGGATATCTATGGTGTCGGCGTTGGTGCTAGTGTTGGCAGTGTCGAGTATGGAGATAGCAGCACACTGAACCGCCATGGGGATACAGGTCTTGTTGATGGAAATGGTATCGACATCTATGGTATTGGAATAGGAGTGGGGGATCAGAGCAGTCAAATCGTCACTTCCAGTACGGCCATCACTAGGAGAGGTGAATCACTGGTCGCAGGTGTTTTTCCAGGTCCTTTTCTTGATTCGCCGGAACCAAGGATGAAGCAGGTACTCGGTAACATGGGTTCTAATGGGTGTACGGCTATGGATTACGATGAGGTCAGTGGGAGGGTCGCTATGGGGCTAGGTGATGGGAGCGTTTGGGTGGGGTATCTTTGAGGTGGTTCGACGCAAGAACGTCGGTGCGGTTAGCTCTAGGTACATGAAGCTCGGTGAGTGTTACTGTCTGTTCGCCATCCTACCCAGCTCTGATTGACATTTCATCTAGATCTCAGTCGGGTTTGGACTTCGTACCGAGTCACCGCCTCCGACCTCCCGGCCCAAAATTATGCAACTTACTCCCGACTGCTAGCTAGGCTCAAGGCTCAAAGCAATTCGGAATCAATTAGTCGTTTCTCAAGATTTGACAGAAGAAGGATAGATATACTCTCCGATGTCAGGCATACTTATGGTCAATTTAAGCGATGGGAAGCCAGCGCTCACATTTTAGGATGTGACTGGAGACACGCACTAAATAACGAAGCCCCCTTCCTTCTCGACATAGTGGTCAAAACCACTCCGTTCCTCGAATCCTTATTATCGCCTCCAATTCCATTCTGTCTCTGCTCTCGCCACACATGTTCTGGATGTTATACTTCACGATCCAGTGGCGCTTGTCATTCAGAAAGCGAGTTGCATTCCATTGCCACAAGAAATTTTCCTACTGGTAGTTCGGGTCTATCTTTCCTCATTGACGCTTAACTTGGTATGCAGGCATGGCGTCCAACTTTACCAGTTGGATATGTTCCTGCATAACGGTACTAAGAGCTCTAGCATCCTGTCACCTGAGCTATCCCATTAAATGAAAGGTGGCACCCTCACTAGGGAATTTTTCTCCATAATTTATGTCAAAAATCGCAACTACGTCTTTCAAATCCATCTTACGTTACGACGTTATAAAAATCCGAGCCTCCCTTCTTCTTCTGGCATCGTCGTCGCATTTCCACCCCCTTTCGACTTTCTTCCCCCCTCATGACTATCCCTACACTTACAGGCGATCCTGATATCGACTCTTTATTGGGTCTCATCCACTCCGCGACGCGCATTGCAGTTGCGGAATACCGCAAGAGTGGATACGGTGTACCATCACCCAACGATTCTAATCCTCATCCTCTGGATACGGCTTCGGATGTTCTGGCTTTGAAGAAAGCGGTTAGAGTTCTGGAGGGGGCTTGCGAGCGTATCTGTACGACATTAGCGCAGCCAATGCATACTGTTGCGAATGTGAGTGCCTTTCCCTCCCCCCCCCTTTCCCCCTCTCTTCTCTTCCAATCCGACGAGCTCTGACACGATCTTTAATTTGTAGCGAAGTATGGCATACGAAGCGCCATGCCTCCGGCTCGCCGCCGAGCAAGGGGTCGCTGACATATTGGAAGGCTACCCTCAAGGTCTGCATATCGATAGGATCGCGGCAAAAACCAAACTCGATGCAAGTAAACTACGACAAGTTTTACGTTTACTCGCCACACGAGGATGTTTCAAAGAAGGTACGCACACACCCTTTGACTTCGCGTGGCCACTTTATCTCACTGCGGCCTCCCCTTCTTTTCCTTCTTCTTCTCTGTTTGTGCGTATAGTGGATGAGAACGTTTTTGCGAACAACCGCCTGTCGTGTACACTTCTCTCGTCGAACCCCGTTTCTGCGACTGTCTTGTTAACCACCGGGGAGTGTCTGAGAGCAGTCAATGCGCTCCCTGAGGCGTTGGTGGACCCTGATTATGCGTACAGTGGTGCAGTTAATAAAACTGCGTTTACGTATTCGGTTAGAGGAGACATGGAGAATGCTGCGTTGTTTGACTGGTACAAGGCGAATGTGAGTTACTATTTACTCTTTTGTTTAAGAAGTAACAGAAAGTGCTCACTCCTTGCTATTCATGTCCATTTATAGCCGGTTGTAGGGCAGGTGTGTCGTTATGTTTCGTTGTTCGTGGGCCTGCCCATAACTGGGCTACCTTTCTTATGAATCTAGCGTTTTGACCGAGCTATGATGGGGTGGAGTATGATAACGGGATCTATTGCGATGGTGAACAGTGAGGGTTTCAGCTCCGGGTGCCATTCCTTTGTTGACTAATGTTCACGATATTTTAACCAAGATTTCCCTTGGGAAAAGATGGCTCCCGGTACGACCTTATGTGATATTGGGTCTGGCGTCGGGACGATTCCACTGTCGATTGCGAAAGCCCACGCGCATGTACGGATTACTCTACAAGATCTACCTGAACCGCTGGAGCAGGCCAAATATGTATGTCCTTGTGCTCTCGTCCTTTTGCTTGTCATTATTGGGTCACCCAACGGTTGGATCTTTAGGTATGGTCAAGGGAATTCCCCGGAGGCTTAGATAACGAACGAGTCCAGTTTGTTCCTCTGGATTTCTTGAAGGGCATGCCAGTTGTAGGCCAAGATATATACTATGTGAGCCATGATATGGGTTTTAAACAAAACCCTCCGACCTGACGAGTACTTTGACTTTAGATGAAGCACGTTCTCCACGATTGGCCTGATTCAGAGGCTATCACAATCATCGATCACATAGCAAGCGCTATGACACTGCAAAGCCGTCTCCTTATTCGTGAGTTACCACCTGTACCTCAGTGTTTCTTCGTGTGGTTAATTCTTCCTTTTTACGGTAGATGACTTTGTTTTGAAGCATATGCACTCTGAAAGTAAACACCCGGAGTCTAGTCATATACGGATCGAACGGGTGTGTGACGAAAAGTGTCTGACTTGGAAATTCCATATCTTACACTAAAGAACCGTAGGCACCCTATCCTCTGCTACCGAATTACGGTACGGGAAACATCCGGAATTACACCCAAGACGTCGTAAGTCGTACTGCGCCCGATTTTTCGTCTTTCAGTTCCGCTCAAACCTTGGACTTCGCAGAATATGCTTGCTGTGTTCAACAGTAGGGAAAGGACGTGTGAGGAGTATTCAGCGTTGGGGTGAGTTGCTAACTCTTATAACGTTTATTCTAATTCTAATTAAATCCTTACTTTATGGTAGCGCGGCAGCTGGTCTTGAGCTGGTGAAGGTTTGGGATTTTGCGGAGACATACATGCTTGAATTTAGGCTTAACGCCAAAGTGATCGCCAGTGCTGTAGTTCCACGTAGTAATGTACGAATTTGATTGTATTAACCCGTAGGATGTAGATCGTGGGTGTTGTGGACCAACCCGCTGAACGCGACCGAATGTCCACCAGTATCTTTTGGTTTATTATGTAAAATAACAAGCGATTGTGAAGCACAGAGGCAGATTGGAAGATACGCTGAACTTCATTTCTCTGACCTGGACCACTATGTTCAACGTTCATACGTAGCACTGGCAGTCACCCACATCCCGGGCAAAAACGCTCGCAAAGCTATCCACGAGTCTGTGATCTTATTACGATAGGTAAGTACATAACTTTTCAAATCTTCACGTATAGAACAAGGCTGCAGGCATCCATTCCATTGAAACCAAGTATCCCTATCAGAAAAGGATGCTTAGATGGAACGTCCACCTGCATGAGTTACACGGGCACCATGATCGTCGTGGAGGGTATGCGGCGAGTCATGGAAAAGAATGTTCGAGCTTCACCCGTCGTTTATTCAATCCAGATTGTCCCAACCCTCCACATTTCTCAGAGGCCAACTTGAAGCCTCCTCAGTACTATTCTCAATCACAACCTTCACCCCATCCCGTTCCAGGAGCCTTATCTCCTCTAGCATATGGGCTTCCAGAACGAACTTCGATGCGTTCTTCACAACGGAAGGCACAACGCGGATTTTTTTCAAGGAACGACCGGGAACGGGAGTGACTTCGGATTGAAGGCGGCTGGGGCTCCTCGAGGCCGCAAAAGCGAGTAGTTTCGTTAGGATGTCAGATTTCAATTGGACACGAACGAGAGACATGTATTCGAGATTCGGGACGACAGGATTTTGAGACATAGAGGTGACGCTGTTTCCATGTTCGAACTTATTATGTTTTTTATCTTCAAACCACTCTCCCAGCTCAAGGTGTGTCAAATTAGGCGTTGTCTGTAACAGCAGAGAGAGAGGTGCTTCCCAGGTGGACTCTTAGTCAGGACAAAGGGAAAGCCACATGTGTCGCAGAGTTGGCGATGACCGTCGCAACATGGCGAGGAGTGAGGAGGGCCAACGCGTTACGTTTGTAGTCGAACTTGTGCACCCCAGACCAAAGGCTGAAAGAGTAGGCATCACCAGTGATGAACACAATACTTCGAGTATTGGATTGTCTATTCGTAGCAACTTGCTGTTCGAGTAGAATGACAAAGTGCGTAATGAGGGCATTCCAACAGGACGAATGATGTGATCAAGGGAATTTGGATGATCATCCGGATAAGCGTCCAGAAGCGCAAAAGAACGGAGGTTACTGGAGAGCTCAAGCACTCGGAGCAGGTGTTCCACACGCCTGAGGAGAATGGTGTCAAGGACCAATGTAGTGAGTTGGGGATAGGGAAGCGAGTTGGGGGGGTAAATTTTGCATATTTGGGCTTGCGTGAGCTTCGGAGCGTGACATATCGCCTGCCAGAACGGACTATTCAAGTTCAGTTCACCGGGAATGGGGGAATCAAGGCGGAGAGACAATAAATGGTGGAATGTGATATCCGTCTCTTCAAAATTATCAAGAGAAGAGAAGCCTATCAGATCGAGATATAGTCGCCCACACCGCCGTAGGAAATGACTCTTCAATAGTTCCCACATCACACTCGGAGTGCGTCCCGACCAATCTTCCGCTGCACGAAGATTCAAAGGACACTTTGCTGATTTTTCCAGAAAGGTCTCGATCAGGATCTTGTGTTCCGTGGAGAAATCCCTAAGCCCATTGATGCTAATTGAAGACCAAAGCGTGGGGCAGCTATTAGCAATGGCCCTCCAGCGGCGGCAGACGTGCGAGAGTACGATCGGGAATGCAGACACGGTAGTAGCAAAGGACCACAGATTGGGTGTCATTGTCATTGACAGAGAATAACCGTCTTCGGAGCTACCTGAGCAGGCAATTGAAAATATGGTTTCCCAGATTTCCGCAGGAACCGTACGCTGGACGGTGGTAATGGAATGACGCTGTGAAATCTGAGTTTCGAGTTGTTGCCTTTCAGCATCCAACTTTTCCAGAATTCGAGTTAGATAATCGGTAGTCTCCTCATGCAGCTGCAGCTGTTGCTTCTCGTTCTGCAACGAGTTCAACGTCTGAGCGATTTCTATCTTTGACGGTAGGTGACTGGAATGGAGGAGAATGGGATCGATTGGGTGTAACTGTAGCGGCTTGTGTATGTGGCTTTGACATTTTTCGTACAGGAGGGTTTGACTTTCTTCCATCTTGTCCGTCTAATAGATGCTAAAGATTGAAAACCAAATCAGAGTTATATCGGCAGTGTCAGAAGTGAAATATGCTGACTATTAGTATAGATTCTACGCGATGACTTCTTCTACTACGTCTGATTCCGTGGTCAGGAAGCCAAGTGGGTAGGAATGCAGCCGTTGGTCGATTGAAGTGACACTGGAGGCAGTTCAGAAGAGAAACGAACTCGCACGCGGTTGAATGTCGGAGTTTGAAAATGCTGACTGACTCTTGCGTATCGACGCCCACAATCGTCCATAATCGCCAAGCTCCCGTCGGAGTCCCTTTTCATGAGCACATAATGATCTCTTGATTCCCAACTTGGTTGCGAGATGATAACTATGAAGTTGT
Organism: Marasmius oreades; assembly: GCF_018924745.1. Classification (NCBI taxonomy): domain Eukaryota; kingdom Fungi; phylum Basidiomycota; class Agaricomycetes; order Agaricales; family Marasmiaceae; genus Marasmius; species Marasmius oreades. Next base: position 745,901 of record NC_057324.1, read on the forward strand.
GCTATCATACAATCCGTTCAGTTACTACCACGTCCTCTTGATACACTGGTCGAAGGTATCAGTAATTTTGTGCACACTCTCAGGTTATACAAAGCCAATCTTGAGCTCACCGGAGGGGTTGGTCGCCGCTCGCATTGCCATCCGCCGTTGACGTGACTACTTTATTTTCTTTGAAAGGAAATTATGGCTGAGGCTGGCGACATGGGTCTACGTAAACTGCATTTCTTCCTGGAGATGCGCCCCCTGGACGACCTTGTCGGGGACGCCGGGGCCTACAGGCATTAATACGTCGGGGGTATCGGATGTCCTGGCCAGCATAACCTGGTATCCAATGCACCACCAAGAAAAAAAGATGGTGATTGATGATCGATGACCACGCAAGTGCCATATATATCTAATCTTCGGAATGGTCGGTCCTGGCGAAACTTAAGATCCGATCATAGACAAAAATCAATCCTGAACTTCTGATGTAGGTCCTAATAATCTACCTAATCTACATGTCTAATCGCGGATCATATAATGCATATGAAGGTCTTGTATCGGAGAGGGGAGGATATGATCTCCTACCTCCCGCAATCCCATGGCTTTATACTTGGAGACCTACACATCGTTAAGTGACGGCTGGGATTAGCTTATATCGCTCTTAACCTACGTTCAACGCCGTGTGAGTCGCAAGAGCAATAAAATTATCTGATTCTGAAGCCTGCGAAAGAGTGAGCACACTTTCATCCAAACGACGGGAAGCACAAACCTTGGAGCGAACAGCGTTGACAATAGCGGTCGCATGGCCTCGTCCTTGGTGATTCAGGTCTGTGACCAGGTTCGCACACCACCATCGTTTGGTTTTCTGCTGTTCCGTGAACAAAGGTTCGCCGTACTTTTTGATCGTTTCCGGGTACTGCATACGGCAACGAATGATTCATCAATCCTGAATTTAAGGTCTACGATTCTGGCAACCAAACATACCGCGTTGGTCCACCAATGCTGCACCTCCGGTTTCAATTTTCGGAATAATTCATCGTATCCCAAAGCACGTTGCGCTTCACTAAATGACGGATTTCTCATCAACACACGAGGTAAACTGAGAAACGATACAGACGTTGAGAAAATCACGACGCCCGGCTCAAACCAGAGACCAAAAGAAACGATAGCATTGGTCTCGTCGTCTTTGACCGCGTACATGTGACCCTCGAGAAGAGCGGCGCGAAGCATAGCACGAGCAAGCAATGGGTGGAGGCTCCAGTCACCTCCTATCATGATTTTGATAGCGGTGTCTACATATTGTGGTCAACCAAGTGGAAAATATCTAAAAAGGAGCACATACCGCCCTCGTATGCTGCAAGATGGAGATTAACTGCCTGTTCGAGTTCCTCTTCTGTGGGCACCTTCCGGTTTCATACCAATGCAACGGGTAGAGAACCTACTAGAGAACCTACTACACACCAGTGAGAGAAAGAATGCAATGAACAACTGACATTAGACTTGACGACCGGGTTAGGGGAAGCGTGTTATCGATGCGACGAGGACTGCACCTACTACTTATAATCGCCTCGCTTTCCCGAAAGGAGATATGAAGAATTTGATTCAATTTTATAGAGGCGTGACAGATGTGACGGTCTGATTGAGCTGTTAGCAGATTATGGAAAGTCGACGGACGATACTGCCTATTCATCCCATCCCCTAGGCTTGACCTCCACCCCAACCTTTCTAATCCATATCATGGGCATCTCCCTCTCCTTTCCACCGGCGCCCTTGACACCTCCCTCCCACTTTGTACCAGCTTCACCCTCGTCCCAGGTATAACACGTCGCAACAGCCAACTTGCTCCCATCTTTGTTGAAAGCCACGCTAGATACAGGGTTGTTATATTTCGGGTACTGGCGTAAACGTTTCTTGATTTTGTGGTCCCAAACAGACACTGTGCCATCGGAGCCGGCAGAAGCGAAGGTGTTGTAGGTCGGATGGAAAGCGAGAGAGTTTACTGGCCAGACGTGATCGACGCCATCTTCGGTAGTTTGTCGATGGCATTTGAAGGCATATTTTTTGGCTTGGGATTCTTCGGAGGGATCGAAATATTCCACTGCTATTCGCCCTTCGACGGAAGCTGTCGCATAGCCTAATATAAGAGTCGTTATTTAGGTGGTGGGTTACGGTTAATTAAATGAAAAAGGGATTTACCTTCACCCGTGACCATACAGGCAATACTACGAGTCATATACTTCAAACTGCTCTCCCTCTGCTGGGCTGGCATATCCATCTTCCTCACGTCATAAATGTTGAAGAGTCTACTGGCCATTGCCACTACGAGGGTGTTGTTCACGATGTCCATTTTATAAACTCGCTCTGGGGTTGTGTGGGAGGAGACTTGGGCAGTTGGGGCTCGCGGGTCGAAGAAACGAAGAGTGCGGTCCCAAGAGCCTGTTATTAAAGCGCCTGGAAACCGACAAAGTCAGCCAAATGAAATACCGCGTAGAACTTGCACTCACTCCGTTCATTGGAATGAACCATACTCGACACTGAATCGGAATGAGAGCCTAACACTGTGACTTTTTCATTTTCGAAATCCAGACTGTAAGTCAAATTAGTACCCGGAAAGCAAGGAATGCAAAGTAAACACACAATAGGAGTTCCAGCGTATGAAAAAGGAATTCAGAGTAAAAGTAACCAAGGTCACTCACTATCTGACAGCCGTGTCTAGTCCCCCACTAAAACCGTGTTGCCCGTCCTCAAAGCAGCACGATAAGACGGCAGCTCTGTGGTCGAATTTGCATTTCTGCTGGCTTTTTCCCGGATCACCTCCCACGTCGTAGAAGCGAACTGTCTGAAAAGGGAACAAAGTTTACTTCTCTCTCCTCACAACTGGGGAGTAGTTTGGACTCACAGTATCCCAAGACGATATAAGTAACTGATCTGGCTCTGTTGGAGAGAATTTCACTTGCGAAACGCTGTCAAACGGCGGGGAAGGAAGAGGAAACTGGTCGGCCATGGAGCGAGCTTTAAAGTTGCAGAGAGCGAAATGAGTGCGTCACGTGCCGCTTCTTGGAGTTTCACCATCGCCATCGACGGTGTCTCAACGAACTCAACGCTGTCCTTCACGATGAGCAAAAGCAAAGGCCTTCCATCTCTCGACCAACTCGCTGCGAGAATAAACGTTCTCCCACCCAATAGTAGTTCTTCCAATGATCCCTCTGCGGCATCACGTCCTCGTCATCTTCTGACGACGCTTCGCACGAACTCGACAACGTCCGTCAATACGGTCGCATCGTCTTCTGCAGATTCAATGGCAGTAAACCCACCAGCTACGAGGAGCACGTCACCCTCAGCGATAACAGTTGACAGTTCAGGCGTTTCAACCCCTTCGTCCGATGTTGCCATGATGCCTCCAGGCGGTGATTCGGGTATAACAGCAGATAAACTGGATAAACTACAACAACAGTCCTCGGACTCACCCACACCCAGCCCACCTTCCTCAGCTCCTCCGAAAAAAGTTAAAGGCTACAAAAACATTCCTAGCCTGGATGCTATCACAGCTAGACTTCTCAAAAAAGTTCCACATCAGGATCTCTCGATTGACGGGTCAACTCAACCTCCTGAACTAGCTCTTATCGAGGATCCAAAGACACCAGGTCTGCAGATCAAACCTCCCGAGCATCCTCTTCAACACCCTTGGACGATCTACCACGATACCAAAGCCAAATTCCCCCATACTCCTGCTCCTGGGAGTCAGCTGCTGACCCCAACTAGTGCATCACTTGAAGGACACTTCCCTGCAGCCCCAGTTGACTCGAACGATTACGAAGCGGGGTTGACGGTCGTCGGGACGTTCACAACCGTAGAACAGTTCTGCCGGTACTTCAACTGGCTGAAGCCGCCTAGTAAATTGGAGAGGAATAGTAACTACCACTTGTTCAAGGTATGTTTCTGTTGTCTTGATCATGAGAACCAATTTTTTGATTGTGGTGGCTGTTCTGTACCAACCCATAGGAGGGAATTAAACCGATGTGGGAAGACCCAGCGAATAAGAATGGCGGTAAATGGGTTTTAACGATGAAGAACAATCCTACCCTATTGGATAGGTCCATCTGTCTTCTTATTCTCAGATTTAGCGTATACTCATGGCTTTTCGTAGGTGCTGGAGTTGGGTAGCAATGGCTCTCGTGGGTGAGGAGCTCGAAGAGGATAACGATGATATTTGTGGGGCAGTTGTTAGTTTAAGGAGCAAGGTTGATAGGATTCAGGTGGGTAGTTTTAGTTTGTCATCGCACGAGCGCTCATTGCCCCGTGATGATCGCTTTTTCTGCTACCATGCGACAACGCTGACGTCCTCTCCCCAGGTATGGACACGCACAAAGGAAGACGTGGAAAGGATCAATGGAATTGGAAGGAAACTTGTAAAGTTGCTTGACATCGGGGAGAAAGATGGCATAGGATTGGAGTTCCAGGTATTGCTTTCAAACCTTTATCCGTCCTTAATCAGCGACTCAGCTATTCTTCCCAGTACAACACAGAAGACCGCCCACAACCAAACAAGTTCTTATCTATTCAATCGTTGCCAGCGACCGGATTCCGGACAACCTTTGCCAGCCCAGTTCAGGGTACCGGTGGTTTTGGTAACGCTGTTGGGTCACATGGGCCTACAAGATCCGTAGGTGGAGGGGTTCAACTGAACGGAGGAGACCAACAACAAAGCCCAGCTCAAACTGGCACAGGCTTCAGCGGTGGCGCGCTCGGTGGATGGAGGAAGTAGAGAGTGAAAGGAAGTGAAATTATTTATTCGATGTTCAGTCAATCAAGCAGACGAAATTTCGCGGGTGTATTTGTAGCTCAACGGAACGGTATTGGAATGTCTCTTCTCTTCTGTTATCCTTCGATTCAATTACGCATTACGCATACGATCCACAAATACATATCCTAATAAGCAAGCCCACCGGTCCTGTTGGAAGTCGAAAGTACAGAAGGATGGATGGAAACGAGAATCCTACACGTCTCCAGCCGCCCTCTACTCGCCTTCTCCCTCGCCAGCATCCAGCAAACTGTACTGTTTCGTCAACGCACACTCCCCACCCTTCTCAAGATCGATGCTGTACGAATAAAAGTAGCCTTCCGACGAGATGACCATTACCTGAGGCATCGTCCTTAAAACAAAAATGATGAGTATCAAATGATATCCTACATCATGGTTTTAAATCCACTCACCCACTCAGGGCCACCACACATCTCACCCCGCTAGTTGGTAACCGCAAGAATGCAAAATCCCTCGATGGCTCCCACATCTCCGTGATCGAGTTGGGGAGGTATCCGCCCATTGAGTGTGAAAGCGACTTTGTGACCTGGAGTGATCTCCGGCGGAGTGTGGAACTAAAGAAAACGCGCTGTCAACCGCATGTAAGGGGACGCAACGCTGAACGAGAACTTACGAAACACCACCACTCTTCTTCTTCTCTATAAACGCTTCATACCCTCCCCCTCCTCCATCAGGTTCATCAACAGAATCCACCGAAGCCGATGATGGACTCGTAGCACCTGCACCCTCTTTAATACCATTTACTCCTCCACTACCACCACCTTTGCCTCCTAATTTGAATATATGCACTGTATCGTGCGCCGAGCTGACCGCCAATAAAGACCCCACAGAGTTGAAGTTCATCGAATAGATTTTCGCTTCCCTAGTCCCTCTCCTGAACTGATAAAGTTTTTCCGCACCCGGTACGGACCATACACGAATCACGGTTCCCTTTTCTGATGATGTCGCGAGTAACGTTCCATTCGAAGAGAGTGATAAGAACGATATAGGAGCTTTGTGTGCTTGTATCACGTTGGCTACTGTGAGAGAACGAGTAGAGAAGAGGAGAACGTCTCCAGATTGGCTTGAGGTTGATGAGGGTGAAGATGTTGGAGGCGAAGGATGGGAAGATGAAGATGAAGAACCTGGTTGGGTGGAGAGGGGTGATGTAGGTGAGGGAACGGGGGAAGGGTATGCAAGGTAAGAGTTGTCTGTAGACGGTGATAGTGCACATATGGCTTGTTTCCAAGAAAGAATCAGAACTTTGGTATCGACAACTGTTAGGACGATACACACCATCTGGATTCGGCGTCGTCTCAATGACATGCAACAGTCTCATATTCGATATGTCGTAGATGTAGATTTCCAGCTCGAGAACGATGACAAGGGTTTTTCGGTTCATCTTGACTGCCAATATTGAAGAGGGAAAGAGCAGTTCGCATATCATGGATTGACGCTACGAACCACCGTCAGCCGGCGCTTTTTCGAGCTTGAGGACGGGAGATATACCTTGGTGTTGACGATCTGTAGCTTTCTGGGACTCGACTGTGGCACATCAGCAGCACCGACGAGCGCAATGAGACTCGTGCAGAACAGCATTTCAACTATTCCTCGCGCTCCGTCGTCTACGCAAACCAATATACGTGGTGAGTATCGTTCATTTTGAAAAGTAAGCAAAGGAACGCAACTCATGGTATAAACCCTCCCGAATGGATCACAGTTCGTGATACTGTAACCCTTTCTCGTTCCAACCGATATGCACCTGATGAATTAAGTAGGTTGCTCTGGTTAGTTTCTCCAGCAGAGTAATAAGAAAAAAGAGTGTACAGACGAGAAGTCTTGGTTGAAATTTGCGAATAACATATTCGAGTTGGTTCTTTCCGCCATAACGACAGTGGAGGACCGATGGAGGTGGGCGTTACTTACAGTCGGGTCTCAAGTTCTGACTCTACCCACTTGGGGCTAAGTCGCTAACTACGATCACGTGCTGGGCGTACCTGAACTGTGCGCACAGAACGAAAAGAAAGAATAATTTGACGAGTAAAGGAGTTATACGTAGGGGAAATCGACCAAAAAAAGTTACGGGGACGTCTTCTATCACTGAGCACGATAACTATACGCCTGCAACGCTCCTCGACCACCGCAAGTCTCTGCGCTGTTTCCGGGACATTTCCAGTTGCATCCTCCATTACCCAAGTGTAGAAGCCCAAGGAGCCCCGTGAGAAGTCCATCTAAAGAACCGGCACAGCCTAAGTGTTTCTAAGCATCAGTCCCCGTGGAAAGAAGAGCGAGGAAGAATTCAAACACGTACGGCAAGTATCACCACTGTCAACCGCACAACCGTGATATCCCTTTGCTAGACAGGCTGCTTGGCAAGCTTCTACGGTCAGTGCCTCTTCCAGTTCCACGATCAGAGGGAGGAGCAAGTCGAGTAGGCCACTAGAGAGAAAGAAACGTGAGAAGGGTAAAGAAAGACTATTTGAGACTTACAGGAGCGGTTTCCTGTAATATTGCCAGTCAAGTCAGGAAGTAGGAAAAACTTTTTTGAAAAAACTAACTGATAGCACCCGCACGGAGTCCAGGAGCCGACAGTACCATGGCCCGAGCCCTCGGAGCCTCCACCGCCAGAGCCCCCACCGGAACCTCCACCTCCAGAACTACCACTGCCAGAGCCGCCGCTGGTGCCTACATTCCTCGTATAGACGATTTCCCACCCCTCAGCCTCGCCACTTCCACATAACTCTCTCGGATCACCCGTACAGCCCATATAACACTTGTCGTACGATCCGTATTTAAAATCGTTTGCTGTACAGTTCCCGCACCCTACGAACGGGATTGAGAACCGATGAAGGCTAGGTCACAATAAAAGAGGAACGAACTCACAACACTCCTGTCCGTACTCGAGCCCAGCACACGTATAGCCAGATTTTGCACATCCATCGAGACATTTTTCGACTGTCATGTCTTTGATTGGGATATCAGTGCCCGGGTGGTAAGGTAAGTTACGACGTTCGCCTTCTCGCCACTTGGGCTCTCTGAAACGAATCAGCATTTACGCAAAAAGTACATGTGAGAAAAAAGACAGAAGGCCTCACTCTGCACACCCAACAGCCGTCCACTCTCCGCATTTTTCGACCAGCTGAGCGCGTTCGTACACGTTAATCGCGTAAACACCCCCACAGATCTCTTGAGAGTTGGCGGTGCAGGTCATATTGCAGTTGTTAGGACAGACGGTGTTGAAGGTATTCCAGTCCTTTCCGCAGTCTGGAGAGAAAGAAAGGTGTGGGTCCCTGGTTAGGGAATGAAAAAGAGAAAGAAGAAAGCGAACTCACAGCATTCATCACCATACTCGACGCCAGCGAGAGGAAAACCTTGTTGTGCGCATAGGTCAAGGCAGTATTCAACTGTGTTTTTACCACATGTATCTTGTTGGACTGGGAGGATACGTTGAGCAGAATCGCTACGAAAAATCATAATCAAGTGAGAACTAAAACCAGACTACTGAGGTGTTGGTCGACGCACACAAAACATCCCAAATGGTTCCACATCCCGTGGCGCTGAACGATAGGTCCCGTCCTGGAAGTAGCCGGAGAAGCGATCTACCAACGAGGCTTGATGTCAGCGAGCGAGAAAAAGGAAAACGGTGCTCACTGTGCTCAGGAAAAAGCAAAAAGTAGTAACAATGGTCGCTTGATAGGAATGCATCCTGCCTGACGAACGAGGTGAGTTGCGGTGGGATCTACCTCCATGACCTTGACCCTATATACCCTCCTACAATTTGCATCTGATTTCCACAACGGAGTCCGAAATGGAGGTGGAGTTGCCTTTTGGTTCGCAAGTCCGGAGTTTTGGCTGGAAGGCGCGACGACCTGTCGAAAAGAATTCTTGGTGCTTCGTTCGGATCCCAGAGGAAGACATCTTTCATCGCTCCTATTGACACCCGAGGCTCGGTATCCGATATTTCCGAGTACTCATTAGTCATTCTCTATCGTGCAGCCACGAGGAGCCCACTTGACAAGAGGAGATGAGGTACATTTCAAAGATTCAAAGGAAGTCCAATACCTGTCGAACCACGCTTCTAGTCGATTCGGTGACAACGGGAGTCGCTGATCTGCCTATGGAGCTGGCAGTCCGTTCGGTTTCTCGTGATACTATATTCAATGGGGTGAATTCGATTCTTCGATTTACTTATGACCTGAGAACTCACTGTAGATGGTGCTTGAATTGAGAAGCGATTGCCTTCCGTATCATAACCCCCAAGAGCGAGAGACTCGTCCATACGAAGACCTATACCATTATAATATGAAGTAGGGCCTTGTTGTGTCGAGCAATGACAACCACTCGTTCATAGAATTTATAGGTTGGTTAGGAAAGCTTCAGATTCTGGTACGATGGCAGTATGTAACCAGCCATATGCGACAATGGCAGTCATCGAGACCACAAAATCTGGTATAACAGGTTTCCTGAATCGATAAAGCTTTGAAGTCCCCGTCACGCTTTGAGATGGCCACGCGTAGCTTGAATCGTAGCTAAAAATTTCATGTTACTTTAAATAAACTGTGGACATTCGTCAGAAACATGGAGCCTACAGCGGTACTCCTCACTTAAAAGCTAATTTCCAAGTTTGAAAGTAAGTTCATCTTCGACTGGCACTATTAGATAAATCTTCATAGACGATGGTGCGTCGCGTCGGTGACGATGATGGTGGTTCAGAATCTGGCGGAATTTCCAAAAATGGTAACACCTGCATTCCGGAGCCTGCCCTAAACCCAATAAGTCGGGCAAGATCGTCCCCTTTGCCCCCAAGTTCCTCACCACTTACCACGTCGTCGAGGTTAGTCTGCTCATCGTTCTGTCCAGCGAATACACCATTTACTCATCGACCATTGCTCCGCCTTTTCCATCTCCTGTTTTGCCCTTTCCGTGCTACCCGTGCACCGCCCCTTGCTGCGACATATAAAATAATTTCCTTCAGCTCCATTTCTTTCTAGCTAACGCCCACCCCCCAATTCTTAATCTCCCCTCTCTTCACGTAATTCAGTACAATGGAAGAAGAAGTCGCTGCCCTCGTGAGTAGTCCTTTTTCTATCCCTTATTCCAGCTGGCTGACTCCTTTACAGGTTATCGATAATGGATCTGGAATGTGCAAGGCTGGCTGTGAGTACAAATCTTCGTTGATACTAAGATCTGAACTTCATCTGACTGTTCTCTAGTTGCTGGTGAGCTATCAACGCCTTAGAATCGTATATGTGGGCTCACAGATACACGATCGTGATTGCAGGCGACGACGCTCCCCGTGCTGTCTTCCCGTAAGGCTCTAGTTTTGAGCAGCTCACGACTATAACTTACTGTGGAATATAGCTCTATTGTCGGTCGTCCACGTCATCAGGGTGTTATGGTCGGAATGGGTCAGAAAGACTCCTATGTTGGGTATGTTTCACTGTAGCGACCTTCTGTGTTGACGCTAATTCTTGCAATAGTGATGAAGCTCAATCGAAGCGTGGTATTCTCACCTTGAAGTACCCTATCGAGCACGGTATTGTCACTAACTGGGATGATATGGAGAAGATCTGGCATCACACCTTCTACAACGAACTCCGTGTAGCTCCTGAGGAACACCCCGTGCTCCTCACCGAAGCTCCTCTCAACCCCAAGGCAAACCGAGAAAAAATGACTCAAATCATGTTCGAGACGTTCAACACTCCCGCCTTCTACGTCGCCATCCAGGCCGTCTTGTCCCTGTACGCCTCCGGTCGTACTACTGGTATCGTCCTGGACTCTGGTGATGGTGTATCTCACACTGTCCCTATCTACGAAGGTTTCGCGCTCCCTCATGCCATTCTTCGTCTCGATCTCGCCGGTCGTGATTTGACCGACTTTTTAATCAAGAACTTGATGGAGAGAGGTTACCCCTTCACCACCACCGCCGAGCGTGAAATTGTCCGTGACATCAAAGAGAAGCTTTGCTACGTTGCTCTCGACTTTGAGCAGGAGATGCAAACTGCTGCTCAGTCCTCTCAACTGGAGAAGAGCTACGAGTTGCCCGACGGTCAGGTCATCACGATCGGTAACGAGCGGTAAGCAAATGCCTATCTCTTCTGTACATTTCAATCTCCAATTACCTTTTTCTTCTCTTAGATTCCGCGCTCCTGAGGCTCTCTTCCAGCCGGCCTTCCTCGGCCTTGAAGCTGCAGGTGTCCACGAGACCACTTACAACTCCATCTTCAAGTGTGATCTTGACATCCGTCGTGACCTTTACGGCAACATTGTCCTCTCTGGTGGTACTACCATGTTCCCCGGTATTGCTGAGCGTATGCAGAAGGAGTTGACTGCTCTCTCGCCATCGAGCATGAGGGTATGTGATTGAACTGCTCCGCTAAACTTTAGTCTCTAACGATAACCTGAATTAGGTCAAGATCGTTGCTCCCCCCGAGCGTAAATACTCGGTCTGGATTGGTGGTTCGATTCTTGCCTCCCTCAGCACATTCCAAAACTTGTGGTGCTCGAAGCAAGAGTACGACGAGTCTGGTCCTGGTATCGTCCACCGCAGTATGTCATTTTCATCTCATAGTCGAATGCTTTTACTCAACCTTGATACTTCTGTACAGAGTGCTTCTAAGTGTCGCGATATTGGACAGAGCTCGGATGAAGGGTTGGCTGGATTACACCTTACGACCAATATACTTCATTTGTGGGATAGTATAATAAAAATTTGGTTCTTTCCCCCCTCTCTCACTTTTCCCTTTTTGTGATGACATGAAAAGATGCTTTTTCCCTCCTTTATTGTACCAACTTTTGATGTCTGATTTTTTGTACCTAGAGAGCGTTTTTTGGTGTAGATAACGCGGCCTTGATCAGCAATTGGCGTTTCGTGTTAAGATATGCCGCCAATGTTGTTTACGTGTTCGCCCTTGGGAAGGTTCAAGTGAACACAGTAAACACCGTCGTCCTCAACAAATCAAACGGAAACGTTACCCACGTGAGCGTCACTAGCCTCTCCTGTAACAGCTCCTATTCAACTCAGCTTCTCTCTCTTTCCAAGCAATGGGGAAGAAAAACTTCAGAGTTGACATGCCCCCAGAAGATACCAGACCCAAACTGCGCCGATTGAAGAGAGCAAGGCTTACCAGTGTCCCAGTACAGTCTGCCCAAAGCAACTTTAGCTGGCATGGACTGCTCGATCGACTGGTGAAAGATATGCCTTTGGATATTGTAGTCGAGGTTCGTATTGAAATCTGTTCTTTCCTTCTTCTAGAACTCTCATGGGTGAATAATAGATTTCTGCGTACTTGCAACCCCTCGATCTGCTCTCGTTGTCTCGAACAAACAGAGATCTCCGTACTTTCCTCACATCCCGGTCCTCCGAAATTGTCTGGCGGTCAGCTCGAGCAAACGCATACCTATCGCTCCCTCCTATCCTAGAAGATTTGGACGAACCGTCTTACGCTAGCTTGGCATTTGATGCAACTTGCTATGTGTGCAGACGTCCGTGCCAAAGAATCATTTGGGAGCTCAGGGTATGCTGTCACCCGGACAAATGCGAATCTGGAATGTACGTTTCTTGTTTCCTCTATCTCAACATCAATATCAGATGATGTGTTAAATGCAATCTGCTTCAAGATTCTTCACCATTGACGATCTTCCTGAACAACTACCTCACTATGCCACAGAACTAAAGGAGCTAGGGGAACTGACAGACGTCTCCTTCCAAACGCGTGAGTCACCTAAATGTTCCTCTCGACAACAACCTTCCCGTATTCCTTTTTATACAGGTGTTCAGAAGCACAATGATGAGGGCATGGCTATGACATATTGTAAGCAAGTCGTCGAACAACACTGTCGTGAATATGTCAAAGTAAAACACGATGCCGAAAAACTCGAGAAATGGAGATCTTCAAGAGAAGAATACTACAATGCCCGGGAACAGGTATGTCTCCTGATCCGAAATCCAGCGTTACGGGACCATGTTAAACTTTTCTGTCGGTTCTTACGTCAGTAGGCCCGCGAATGCTGTCTCTGGCAGCGGAAAACGTACACAATGAGACGGGGGGAGTAAGTAAAATACACATTGCTATTGTGAATCGGTTATTGTCATGCTTATCGTCAGTCAGGATAACATCCCAGCTAGATGGGCTCGGTTTCAGTCGTGAACCCGGCTTTCGGAGCTCTATACAACACCCTTTAGTTCGTCAAACAAAGCTCTTGACTCAACATGGTACGAAGCATGATCGCAACCGTCATTTCGGTTTGTTTACTATGCATAGAATGGTGTAATATTAAACCGATCCTCATCAAAGTCATCCAAGACTTCCCGGCCAAAGTTATTCAATACGAACGCAACGAGCGCTTTCGGGCCCTGAATATATGCTTTATGTCTCGATACGATGATCTTTGCGAAGAGGTGCAGGAGGAAACGAACCGAACTCTGATGCCTGTCGACGATTTTCTCGCTTCACCTGCTGCAAGGACCGTCAACGGCTTGATTTATTTTTCCCTGCCGGAAATGGATGAAGAAGATATTTTCCCTGCCTATATCCGCGACCTTCGCACACATCTTGATCGATTATCTGGTGAATGGGTCCGTCAAAAGGCGAAGGAGCTGAAACAGTCTATCCACCAATCAGCCGACAAAGGTTACGCGTCCTACTCGGATCTCCGCAAGAATGTGTTTCAATGCAAGGCATGTTCAAAGTTCTTTTGGGTACCTCAAGTATACATGCACCAATGTACGAAAGACGATGAAGAGGGAACGATCGAGGACAAGGATAAGTGGCCGACCGATTGGAAGTACCCTTACAACCCATCCAAGATGTATCCCCGTTTCAGGATATGGAACGCAAAGAGATTTCGATGGCATGCTTCCGCTACGATGTGCGCGAAAAAGGCTATGAAGTTGTGTGGAGCGAAGACTGTTGAAGAGCTTGGTAAGATCAACCCGGAGGTGGAGTGCATGCATAAGGACTGTTATGGCGAAGGGAAAAATCAACATCTTGTTAAGTGGCGAGATGTAAAACCCTGCAGTATGGTCATCCGTGCTTGTTTTCTTGCTTCCGATTGTTCTCACTGGCCTTTTCTCTGTACCAGATTTCCCACCCTCACCTGTGCACGCGATATCTGCCGTTGACAAGAGGGAAACGAGAAAGTCGCGAGGCTTACGTCGCCCAGGTTGAACCTATTTATTGTGAGTCGTCCACATTATGAGGGCGGACTCGGATGAAACACCTTCCAACCGATAATATACCTCATTTTTGGGATAGTACAGTAAATTGATTTTTCCCCTCTATTATTCGTGTATTTTAAAAAAGGCTTCTCTTTTATCGTACCGACTTTTGACATCTACTTCTTTGTACCTGTAGATAACTCGCAAGTCGCTCGTTGAGTGTGGTTCGCACTTTCACACTCGACGTTGCACAATCCTCAGGACATTGGAACTCCAGTGTTTGTACTTAGACAGTCTCTGTATGAGGTCATGGACATTATCGTCTATACTTATCACAACAGAAGACTGCGAATCTAAAATATGATAAAAAGTGTTCTGGTTCAAATAGTGGTTGTTCCTCTCTTCAAACTGAAGGAAAAACTAAACGGAGTATTTTGTTTCCGCTTGATCGTGATATGCAGGCCCTCTTTCAGTAACACTCGCTCCCACCGGTTGAATATATTGGAACCAGGAATGCTAAACACCTCCAAAGCAACCACTTGGGGTCGACGCACTCCGAAAGAGTCCTCATCGAACTTGGCCTCGTCTGTGTCCTTGGCCCCAATCTTCCATCGAGATTCTACAAAGCCACGAACCACCTCCTCGCTCAGAGATATCATCTCGCACCGGAGTTCGATTAATTCTGGAAGGACGCAAGTAATAGTCGCACGTGGAAGCCCGGGGGTCATCGATCGGATCAGCCCGTCGTCCACCTCACTACAGTCCGACATCGTAAGTTTCCAAAGACCAGGTGTGACCCGCATAAACAGGTTTTCCATTTCACTGGGAGTCGACATTAGACCTCCTCTGACCTCTAGCTCTCTCAAGAGACAGCCTGAACGGAGCAACATATCCCGAACGTTGTTTCCTGCTCCGTAGCATCCGTCAAGATACAAACTCTCGAGTTGAGGGGTGATAAAATCATCGAGCAGTGTGGGAACTCGGCAAAGGCGCACTGCTGACCGTTGTGAATTCGGGAGTTTGGTTATCAGAGAGAGCGAGCGGAGTGAGTTGAATGTCAAGAGAGCCCCAAAGTCCACCCTTGCATAAAGATCTACTTGGGTCAAGGAGAGATGTTGGAGGTGATCTTGCGACGGAAATGATCCGATACAGTTGAGCGTACTCCTCGTCATGCAGTAATTCTCGAGGCTTACAGTGCAGACGAGGGAAGTGACAGATGGAGGGAGTGAAGAAGAACGTATGTTACACAGGATAAGTTTCCGAATAGCGGGTCCATGCAGGCAGAATCCCGCCCTCCAGAAATCATTGCGGCCGTCTAATACCGTCTTCCACATCAAGGTTTCCAACAATGGCAGTCTGCTACACATTTGAACGAGGGCTTGTGTGGCACCCACAGGAACAGCGGCGTACAACTCGTTCCATCGGGGAGAGACTGCCATCAATAGACGGAGGATTGGAAACGAGTTGATACTGATGGTCTCGTAGTCGGTTTTTGGCAAGTTGATTGTCAAGCATACCTTCAATGGCAAGTTCTCCGATCTCACGAGCGCAGCGACCAATCTTCGAAGCCGTCGAAGCATATTCTCTGTTTTTTTCTTCTTTTCTCCCAAATTCACTTCATACTCTAAACCTTTCGGCCCACTAGCATCTTCAGCACTCGATCGATATGGATACAATAGCCGGGAGATGTCTTTATCGTCCGTCCCAACTTTGATGTGTAGGAACGACCAGAGATAGGGCATATCGAGGGCGATATCGTGCCATCTGTTTGATACTCTCGAGAGCAGTAATGCAGGTGGCCATCGACCTATCTCACATTTACCATCTGGTTCGGAAGTATATTCCTCATTCAGACGGTATCTTTGTCTGGTAAGTGGCGGAGTAGGGCGGGCCTTCATCCAACTATCGGACCAGCATGCAATATCGAACGTGGAATCGACGTATAGTTTGAAGATTTCGACTAAGATTTCGGTTGGAAGACGGGAGATGTGGGAGACGGTCACTGGTGGAATTTTGTCGTTGTTGACATCAGTAGAAGCTTGGAAAGGGGAGTATCCTTCAAATAGAGTGCTGAGTACTTCGGAAGAATCGTCGTCGTCGTTATCGAGAAGAAGGAGAGAGGAATGGGATTCGAATATGGCGTTGAGTCGTTTGCAGAATTCGTCGCCGAGGAGGGGTTTCAGTTGGTCAACATCGTTGTACCGCATTGTTAATGGTGGTTGATAGATCTAGAGAAGTCGGTGAGGACTTTTATAGGCCAGCCATGTCATTTTATTGTGGCTACGTTAGGGACAAGACGCACAAAAGCAATACAAAAGGAGTCGTGGATCAGCCTGGATCGGTGGATGTGGTCAGAGCGTGCGAAGATGTGTTTTAGACTCTGTTCAAGAATCTAGATCTAGCGCTCTAGCGCTCTATCCCAACGATGGACGACCTTTTCTCCTTCCTAGAAAATGCTGCGCCGGACATCGACGACGCAGAGACCGACGATATCAACGCTTCTTTCCTCAAGAAAAGAAAACCTGAAGCCTCGGAGCTCGAACTGAATGGCGACCACCCCACACCTCTCAAGAAAC
This sequence comes from Marasmius oreades, assembly GCF_018924745.1. Taxonomy (NCBI): domain Eukaryota; kingdom Fungi; phylum Basidiomycota; class Agaricomycetes; order Agaricales; family Marasmiaceae; genus Marasmius; species Marasmius oreades. The sequence continues at coordinate 762,420 of NC_057324.1, forward strand.
AAAAGAAAGAAACCATTCTACCCCCGAATCCAGTGATCACCGATGAAATAGAGATAGAAGCAAAACGCGAGGTGGAAGCGAGTGCTGGACTGCAAGGAGGTGTTGAAACCGGCTCGAGATTGGAGCTTAGACATCAGGTTTTGCATAAAAGTTGTATTTTACGCTTTTTTTCACTCACCCACGGTTCGCACAGGTTCGGCACCAAGTCGCGGTCCCTCCTGGGTACAATTACATTCCAATATCACAACGTGTACCTCCCCCCAATCCAGACCGAGAGTACAAGTTTGATCTCGATCCGTTCCAAAAAGTCTCGGTGTCCGCCATTCAACGTAACGAGAGTGTCCTGGTGTCTGCACATACAAGCGCCGGGAAGACTGTTGTCGCAGAGTATGCAATCGCCCAATCTCTGGCAAGGAAACAGCGTGTCATATATACAAGTCCAATTAAAGTACGTTGAGGTCCCAAGCTTCGTCTACGTTTTACTGAGAAATATCCGCAGGCTCTTAGTAATCAAAAATACCGAGAAATGTTGGCGGAATTCGGGGATGTGGGACTTATGACTGGAGATGTTACAATCAACCCTTCGGCGACGTGTTGGTCATGACTACCGAGGTGCGTACCGTTCCCGCTCTCATGAAGATCAAAAGTTGACATTAAGCCCCAGATTCTTCGTTCCATGCTGTACCGAGGCTCGGAAATCATGCGTGAAGTTGCCTGGGTTGTTTTTGACGAAATCCACTACATGCGAGATAAGGAACGGGGTGTAGTTTGGGAAGAAACTATCATTCTTCTTCCTCATACCGTCCGATGCGTCTTCCTCTCAGCGACTATCCCCAATGCCATGCAATTTGCCGAGTGGATATGCAGGTCACACGAACAACCCTGTCACGTCGTCTACACTAATTACCGACCAACTCCCCTTCAACATTACCTCTTCCCGAAAGGAGGGGAAGGTATATATCTTGTGGTCAACGAAAAGGGTGAATTCCGGGAGGACAACTTCAGTAAGGCGATGGGGGAGTTGCAAGAGCGTATCGGTGAGGATCCGGCCGATCCCAAAGGTGGGAAAGGAAGGAAAGGCAAGACGAGGAAGGGCGGAGAAAAAAAAGGCGAGTGGTCGAGGCCTCGATGATACCATTATGTTTATCATTCTACTCTTAGCTCCGGACATCTCAAGGATAGTGAAGATGGTCATGGTCAAGAACTTCAATCCTGTCATCGTTTTCTCTTTCAGCAAACGCGAATGCGAGGCAAATGCAATAGCAATGTTCAAGTCCGAGTTCAATACCACAGAAGAGCAAGACCTCGTTTCGAACATATTCAACAACGCCATTGAAAACCTTGCGCCCGACGACCGTCAGTTACCCCAGATCTCAAACCTCTTGCCGCTATTGAAGCGGGGAATCGGAATCCATCACAGTGGACTTCTACCGGTTCTCAAAGAGGTGATCGAGATTCTTTTCCAGGAGGGCCTGATCAAAGTGCTCTTTGCGACAGAGACGTTTTCGATCGGTCTCAACATGCCTGCCAAGACTGTCGTCTTCACGGATACACGTAAATTCGATGGACGGGAACAAAGGGATTTATCTTCCGGTGAATACATCCAGATGTCTGGACGCGCCGGACGTCGAGGTCTCGATGACAGAGGGGTCGTAATCATGATGTGTGATGAGAAGTTGGAACCGACAGTTGCAAAGGACATGATCAAAGGAGAACCTGACCGGTTGGATTCTGCTTTCCATCTTGGTTATAATATGATTATGAACTTGATGAAGGTGGAGGGAATCAATCCGGAATACATGCTGGAGAGATGTTTCTACCAGTTCCAGAAAAATGCAGGACTACCGAAGCTGGAGGAAGGTTCATCGACAGTCAACGATTCTTTGACTTAACATTGACCGGTGTCCTTTGACAGAGGTCAGTGCAGCAGAAAAGATGAAAGACGCGATAACCGTACCAGACGACGAGCGAGTTGCTGAGTACTACAAATATCGTCAAGAGCTCGAACGCATGGCTGCTGACTTTAGATTGGTCATAACCCACCCATCCTACGCTCTTCCTCACCTAAAACCTGGTCGCCTCATCAAGGTCAAACACGACAAACTTGATTTTGGTTGGGGAGTAGTCATTAGCTATTCGAAACGGATTTCTCCCAAGGTATATCCACATCCTGGTGAAGGACCGACTCAGCATTGACACGTTCCCATACAGCATCTACCACTTCCGCCGCACGAGCAGTATATCATCGACGTACTCTTGAACGTTATCCCCAGTGGAACTCTCATGACTAAAGATCGGGCGAACGTCCCACCCACGCCAGGGAACATTTAACCATGTCCGCCGGGCAAGAAAGGATCACCTCTCGTCCTACCGGCGCTTCTCTCAACCGTGGAAAGCATCAGCCATTTCAGAATACACCTACCGAAAGATATTCGGCAAGAGCGAGCGAGGGAGACGGTCTGGAAGAGCGTTTTAGAAGTTCATCGTCGGTACCCGGATGTGATGTTGTTGGACCCAATAAAGAACATGGGCATCAAGGATGGCAAATTCGTAGCTCTTGTTCGGGTTTGTCTGTTCTCCTTAACATGGTTCCGGCCGTCTGCTGACACTTGACATCAGAAAATCGAGGCGATGGAAAACCGGATGTTCCAGAGTCCTCTTCACAAGGATCCTCGACTCGGAGAACTGCTTGCCCTGTATTCGAAAAGGGCAGAACACCAAGACCGGATACGGAGCTTGAAGAGGCAGATACAAGCTACTCAAGATCTACTGCAGCTGGAAGAGCTCAAGTGCCGGAAACGAGTACTCAGACGATTAGGCTTCACCACTGCCGACGATATCGTGGATGTCAAAGGCAGAGTTGCTTGCGAGATCAGCACTGGAGACGAGCTCTTGTTAACCGAGCTGGTATTCAACGGGGTTTTCAATGCGTTGGAGCCAGAGCAATGTGCGGCGCTTTTGAGTTGTTTCGTGTTTGATGTGAAGGTACAGTTTCTAGCCGTTCCTTGGCGTTCGATGGTGCTCACTCAGTGACATCCAGAGTGAACATCCGGCACAGCTGAAAGAAGAGCTGGCCTCCCCGCTTCGGACTCTCCAGGAGATCGCCAGGCGCATAGCCATAGTCTCGAAAGAGTCCAAACTACCTGTAGACGAAAATCAATACGTCTCTTCATTCAAGGCTGAACTCATGGATGTGGTCATGCAGTAGTGTAAGGGAGCATCATTTTCTGAAATATGCAAGGTATTTATCTCCAGATCTTTCTCTCTACTGCCAATGTTAACACTTAACATGGTCAAGCTCGCGGGGCCTAATATATTTGAAGGGAGTCTCATTCGTGTGTTTCGTCGTCTGGGAGAACTCCTCCGTCAGATGGTGATGGCTGCCAAAGTGATTGGAAACGGTGAGCTGCAGCAAAAATTTGAGAAGGCATCCGAGATGCTTGAGCGGCCCAATTCGGTCATTTTCTGTTCGTCTTTGTATTTTTAGATGTTGTAACATATTTCTCGGAGTCTCTAAGTATTCCTGGCAGCTGCCCAGCGCTCACGCCCAGGCCCCGTCCGAACAATTCACCTCATCAAGATTCGAATAATGTTATCCTTCATGTCAATTTCATTCCTCCTTCAAAAACTCATCCATCTCTGCAACCTTGGGCGACAAAGATACACATTTCTTCTGTCTTCGACTTTGACTTGTCGTCACTGATTCCTGTCAGACCTCGGCGAGGAAGAGGTTCACGTTCTGGTCGTCGATCCGAGCGGTCATTGACGGCGTGACTGACAAGCACCCGTCACAACTGTACAGATGTGACAAGCTCACTATCGTCCTCTCGCCTATAAGTGAACAAGCTTACAATAAGTCTGCTGTACGTTTTCAACCGCTTCTTATTACTGTACTACCATTACTGTTCATTCCTATAAAATTCTTACATGGACCCCTCCTTTCTTTCTTTTCCCTCTTATTCAGCTCTCGTCGTCTATCAGGACCGTTCACAAGTACGCCCTTTAGCTCTTTCTTTCCGATCCGTCCTCGTTACTGATCATTCCTTCCCAGTGGGGCCTGTTGACGATACCTTCGGCCTCAGTAAAGAATTCTACCAGTTATGCCTGGACACCACCCCCAAGCAACTGGGAAACCAGTCGCCAGTCTCTATAACATCGACCCTCACCTCACCCACTACCCGCACGCTCGTCAAGCTCGGCATCAATGAGGGCAGCGCCGCCAACTCATCCCGTCTGACTGACCATTACCCCGATGCGTTCACCGACTTTCATGGTACTCCTAGTGGTGCTCCCTGCATCTTCAAGACAGGTCCTGCTTGGCCTAAACCCAAGGGTCCAGAAGCGCAGCCCTATGTTCGCGAGTTACGTGCTGTCAACGGCCACCCTATCACAAAATTCTGGCCCAATATTCGTGCAAATATCGGGAAATGCCTCACCTCTCGCCGCATCAAGTGGAGCTCCGTCGATGCCATAGGCTTCGCCAATGCTGGGGAAAAGAAGCCCTTCTGCCCACTTCTGGTATGGCTCGGCGTGCTGCCCAACACTCTCCCCTTCAAGGATGCAAAGGCTGCTGCTGAGTATATCAAGGGTGCTATCCTCAGCCAAACTGGCTTTCCCGGGATTGAAGTCGCGTTCCGTGAGTCAGAGGCGACCCTCTCCGTTCGTGGCCCGAAGCTCCTCTCCCTCGATCCCCTCCTCCACCCCGTCCCTGGCTTCCGAAAGCCCTTCACGCCCACGCTCGGCCTCTCCATTGCCCCACTCAAAACACCCCACTATGAGGGCACCGGCGGCCTCTTCTTCCGCCTCAGAAATGACCAAAACAGCGTTGTCCTTCTCACCGCTGCCCACGTCGCTCGCCCTCCCACCGTCTACCCCAACCTGGGAATGACGCACGGGGAAAACAGCCAGCCCCGTGAGGAGATTGTCGCTCTTGGCAACAAGGGTTACCAGGACGCTACAAATGCTATTGTGACCCAAATCGGCACCCTTATCCGCACTAGCGATGTGTGGGAGAGTAAAATTACCAGGCTGCGCCAGCTCACCAACCATGGCGAGAATCCAGAGGCTACCAAGAGGCTCAAGGAGGCCCAGCAGGAGATGGACAAGGTGAAAAGGACAATCGAATCTTTGGATGAGCTTCACAGCAATGTTACCAAACTCATGACGAACCCGAACCAGCGAATTGTCGGCTTCGTCCTCCACGCCGACCCCATCGGCGTCTCCAATGATGGATACATGCACGACTGGGCCTTTATCGCGCTCTCCGAGAAGATTGACTGGCACTCCTTCAAAGGAAACAAGATCTGGGTTGGTACGTATTATTCCCTCCTGTCCGTCCCGCAGTACCAATTGTTATTATCCCGCAGGTGAAGACCTTGACTTTGGCGGACTCATGTTCCCACATCCCAATGACCGGGCAGCCTACAGGATCCCAGAAGATGGCCTCCTCCAGGTCCTTGGCGTCGTGCCCGAGAATGAGATGCGGCATCCCCAGCAACTCAACGTGCATGGCGACAAGGCATTGCCTGTCATCAAGAATGGCATGGCCACGGGCACCACAGTGGGTTGGCTCAACTCACTTGAATCTCTCGTTCGCTACTACCCATCGTACGCTGGCGGCCCGGGCAATAAGTTCACGGCTGTCGAGGTCACCATTGTGCCCTATGGGAGTAGCCGTGGTGCCTTCTCTGCCAAAGGAGATTCTGGTGCTGTTATCCTTGGCAGAGATGGCCGTATTGTGGCCCTGCTCACCGGTGGTGGTGGCTTGACAGATGCGACAGACGTAACTTATGGGACGCCATACTGTAAACTCGAACGACATATCAAGAATGTCTATCCCAGCTGCCACCTCTACCCGGTCGTCAACTAAGGTAGGTTTGTCTCGTGCTTTTCGCGCATAACTGACACTACCGTGTAAACTATGTATCTATCCATCTGTCTGTCTCTGTGATATACAGGTAGGTTGTGCTTGATTTGTCGTGTAACAGGCTTCTTTGTCATTCTATATGTTGTACTATACGTTGTACTTTGTACTGAATAGTGTGTTTTTCTAATTTGCATGTGTTTAAGTAAAGGTTCGGTCATTTTTCCTCGAACAAGGTGTATAGAGTGTGCTTCCAATGCTCAGCAGAGCTTATATTAAGAGTACGTATCATTGCCTTCTTATCCTCACTGATGAGAAAGGTGATTCCAATCCAACCCATATGTAAGGACCGTTGTGGAAGACGTCCACACTCCTGGCAAGATTGAAGCAGCTAATGTAAACTGCTACCACCATGCCCATATCAATGATCATAAATTGGTAAAGGAAGAGGCGCCAGTCAAAGCTCAAAATTTAAAAGCGTGAGAGGGATTGTTGCATGATCGTGGGAAATTAATCCTCAAGCCGAACGCGCCCGACGTCGACGATGCCAAAATCTCACTTCCCCGTCGTCGTTGTCCCTCATCAACAATGTCGATGCTTGCTCGTCGATCCGTGGCCCGCGTCGTGGCTCAGCCCTCGCTACTGGTGATACCCTCAAGTGCCCGTAACATGGCTACCCTCCGTGAACTCGAACTTCGTCTCAAGTCTGTCCGCAACATTGAGAAAATTACAAAGGTACGCGCTTGCTTCTTCAGAATACAATTTTTTCTAATTTCTTTTTATCGCTAGTCAATGAAAATGATTGCATCTACAAAACTCGCAAAGGCTCAGAGAGCTATGCAAGCAGGAAAGGAATACGGTATCGCTAACTCCGGTACGTGGCCTGTTCTCCATCCTGTTCTTCTTCCCTTAGTTCTCATTTTCCCTTACCTTCTATTTAGAGGTCTTTGATCACTCGAAAGAAGAATCACCCTCAGACTCTATACGTCGTCTTTTCATCGTCGTCTCCTCCGATAAAGGCCTTTGCGGCGGTATCCATTCTTCCGTCAGCAAAGCCACACGTCGCGCCTTGAATAACTTAGCAGACACTCCCCTTGAAGGTGTCAAGATAGACCCCACGTCGCCCGTCATGGTCATTGGTGACAAGTCGAAAGCCCAACTTACGCGTGCCCAACCCAAGAACCTCAGGCTGACGTTCAACCAAATTGGTAGAGACATCCCCACCTTCGCAGATGCTGCTGGTGTCGCGGATTTGATTACGAAGAGTGGTGTAGAGTTTGATGCGGTTGTCCTGGTTCACAACCGATTCGTCTCGGCAATCTCGTACGAGCCTAAGGCGTTTGAGGTCAAGGGTGCAGCAGCCTTGAAGGAAAGCGGTACGTTTTCGTCTCTGATTCTTTTGCGTTGATGAAGTTTCCCTATTTATCAATGATGTTGCTTCAGAGGGCTTCAAGAGATATGAGATGGAAGACGACTTCACCAAGGATCTTGCCGAATTCTCTCTTGCCAATGCCATCTATGCGGCACTTGTAGAAGGTCATGCTTGCGAGCAGAGCGCACGGTACGTCCTTTTTGCGCTCTTCTCTCTATCTCGTTGCTTAAATATATTTTTTCTTTCAGTCGTAACGCTATGGACAACGCATCAAAGAACGCGAAGGACATGATTGATTCATTGACTATGCAGTATAACCGTGGTCGCCAGGCCGCAATTACGAACGAGTTGGTGGATATCATTACTGGTGCGTTGGTTCGTTCGCTCAGCTCCGCGCTTCTTGCTGACATTTTCGATTTCCTCAGGTGCGAGCGCACTCTAAGCGAACACAGGGTTTGAGTAGAGTGTTAGTGATATTAGATGCTGCGCTCAAGCACGTTTCACTCGTTGATAAGATAATACAAACTTTTATTTTCATTCAGTGATGTCCTGCGCGAGGGGAGATCTGAAGGTTTCGTCGCACCGGTCGGGTAGACATTTACCATCACCCACCCGACCGAGCTCGTTATTACTTGAACATCTCTCTCTATTTGCGTACACTTCTGTCCTTTGGTGGGAGGGGTGAATAAATCCGAAAAAAAAAGATATCTCTCGCACAATCGAACGCCCCTCCACCAATACCTCCCGATAATGACTTGATGAATGACTCTACAGCACAGATTGAGGCGGACGAGGAAAAGTCGCACCAAGTCCCACTAAGAGCGGCGGAGGCAATGCAGGAGCAAGCAGTCGTTGCACCGAAGGAAAACAAGATTCGTTGAGTTTCAATGCCTCGAATATTTCTGCAATCACTATTCCACCAGTTCACTTGAAATGTCTTCTTCAGGTGAAAAAAGCACCAGCGTTAGTGCAAACGTTTGTTGAAGGTGATCCAGAGTCCGAAGCACGATTAGAGAAGGAGGCAAAGACGAGACGTATAATCCACTATTCAGGGCACGTAGGAATACGGATGAATAGAACCAAAGGCCGTTGTGTATAATCACGAAGTAAACAGGGTATACTAAGCTTGTAATTACTGTGGTGCTTCTGTCGGAAATATTGACGGCGGTTTATAAGCGGTTATAAACGTTACGCCTTTTCTCACAAGGTGATATTGCCTTATGGAGACTTATTTTAATCTTACGGAGCCTTATTTGGCTTACAACCGCTTATGAGCTTCCCGGAAAATCTCCGAGATGTCAGGCGCTTCGGACTGTCGGCCCACTTATATGCGATTGTAAGGCAAATAAGGCTCCGTAAGATTAAAATAAGTCTCCATAAGGCAATATCACCTTGTGAGAAAAGGCGTAACGTTTATAACCGCTTATAAACCGCCGTCAATATTTCCGACAATTCGTAATACGAACTGCATGCTTCCTCCATGAAAACGGTAAACTGCAACAGAAATACATAACAGAGGTCGAAGTGACGATGATGGAAGGATGAGGCTCTCTAAACGGGATGATATTCTTCGGTTTTTCAATTTCAGTCTCTGTGATATATAGATATATCCTGCAAAAAAACAGTCCAGCGGAGCTCTCGGAGAATGGTGATTTTACGAGAACGTAAACATCTGATGTATGGAATCCGACTGTATAGTCGCGTTGATGACCTGAGGCTGGGTATGTATCAAAGAGCCCTTGCACATCGCACTCGTTGCATTGCAACACCTATAAATCACCAAGTAGTTTTTAGAGCTTGTCGAAAGTGATCGATCCTGGACTGCAGGTCAAGGGTATCGGTCGAGACGGTGGGCGATAAGGCGAGTGGATGGTCCATAGTCCGTATCAAATTCCGTCGCTTGTTCATCGGAGCGTACATGGTTGGCAGCTCTCGTAGATGAAACATTTATAGTTGTAGATCCTCGTCTTTTCGGTCTAATCGAGATAAGCGTCAGGCTGTGGGGAAGCCGTTTGGATTACCCGTGCCTTCGAATCCGTTATGGTTTGGTAAGTTGTCTGTGTTTGAATCCACAAGAAACCAGACACAGCTGGGAGCGTCGAAACCCTTCTCATGTCGCAGTCAAACACGCCCTCGTCGCACCGATAGGTAAAGGAGTCAGGTTCGGTCTGGAAGCAAGTCGGAAGATTTGCGAGGAGCCACGAGGACGTAATACAGAAAACAACTTTTCCCTGCAGACAAATGTCATTGGTACGTTATCCTTGGAATCGTACTAAGATGCCAGGCATCCCACAGACAGTAAAAGCACCTTTGAGACGGTTTGAAGTGGGCTAATCCGGACTATCATCAGTATCCATATGTTGGTCTTCACCTTTATCATCGGGATCCCTTGAAATTTATTTTTCCAGTACTGTTTGTTTTTGAACTCCCGATAGGTGAGATCGTCAAATCGACCCGAAAAGTCTCAGTCAGGCGCCATGAACGCAGCAATTTGCATGGAGATGACAGCTGAGGCGTACGGAGAGATGGTAGGTGGCGACAAATCCTGTGCATGTGTTTCAAGCTTGAGAAAGAACAAATACGACAGTTAGGTGGCCGCCGTATGGGAGGACTATAGTACATGGACTTTAGCCAGGTAATGTGCTTACGCTGTACGTAACTCTAGATGTAATTCAAACTCCGCCGGGTCTGCTATCGTCGGTTCGATCGGGTACCCCGGCCAAAAATCCTAGGAATTATGTACGGCTTTTCCGCCGAGGAGGTAAGCAGCCGACGACCTTGGAATCCGAGTCGGCGAAACAACTTTGCCAAATGAGCGCGGATGTAACTTAGACCACGGTACGGACTCACTTATAAAAGCCAGCCTTCTGCTACTCCTTCCACTCAGATCCTCCTCTACCTGCACTCGCCCTCTCAACAATGTCGATCCCAGTGCACGAATCCCAACAACACCAAGACCACCAAGAGTCAAGTGACATTGACTCCGATGCCAGGTCTTCCATATTCAACTTTGACGACGATGAGGATGAGCGTGATCGTGCCGAGCTTTCGTCTCCTTCCTCCTCCTCCTTCGATAAATCCTCCATCGCTCATCTCATCTCCACCCACGGTTCCTCTTCTTCCACCGCTTGGCTCGAGTTCTCTCGCTACAAAATATGGCAAGCACCCGCCTCTTTCCTCGCCGAGAACCCCACTTCTACCTTCCTCCCCATCCAAGGCTACATGCAACACAAACATTACATCTTTGCATGGGGCAACCCTATCGTCTCCGACGTTTCCCTTCTCGGTCCCACTGCCAAGGCCTTTGTGTCCTGGGCGGTAGATGAACAAAAAGCGAAACCCGTTTGGTGTTGTACCGATCTCGCTCTCGAGACCGTTCTAGCCAACAACAACAAAGAACGTGGTCTCGGATGGTCTACGGTCGAGTGTATCCACGAGGAAGTTCTCGATCCAGATCATATCCTGGAATTGACGAACGCGAAGGGGAAGGAGGGTGTCGGTGCAGTCAAAGATTTGAAAAAGAACCTTCGGAGGGCAGAGAGAGCTGGCGTTTCTGTTGAGGAAACGACAGAAAATTGGTCACAGCATGACAGACAGGAGGTGGAAGATGGTTTACTTGAGTGGCGAAAGAGTAAAGGTCTGAAAGGTGTCCAGTTGGCCTCTGTAAGTTGGTCTCTTTCTATGGTTTTTGATCAGATGACTTACCATGTACCCTACAGACCACTGGACTTCCATGGATAGATGAACAGCACCGTCGATATCTGGTCGCTCGCCACGAGGGCCACATCGTCGGGATTTTGATCCTCACTCCCATTCACGGGCCCTACCAGCCCCCTGCCTCCGAGGTATCATCCGTACCTGCTCCAGCCCCAGTCCCAACCACATCTCCGCTCAAACAGAAACGAAAATTCTTCCTTCGGCACCACAAGTCCTCTCCAGAGACATCTCCCGAACGAGAGTCTTCCCAATCTACCTCTTCCTCGGATTCTGAATCACCCATTCAATCACCCATATTCTCTTCTCATAGTCTCTCCTCATCTTCCTCCTCCCTCGACACTGATTTCTCTCTCCATATGGAGTCCAAGTCCGCTTCCACCTCGCCCTACTACCTCATTAAAAATGCCATCTCTTTCCCTTCCGCACCCCGAGGCACGTCTGAACTCCTCATCCACACCTCGCTTGAGCTCCTTCAAAAAGCATCGCCTTCACGACCTCCCAAAGTCACCTTTGGTATAACAGCGTCTGACACCCTTCATCCGAAAGCCAACCTCTCGGGATGGAAGATTGCTGGGCTGTCGAAGGTGTATTCGAAGGTAGCCGGTACGGCCGGATTACTAAAACGAGGCGATTTCAGAGCCAAGTTTGATTCTGGAAGGGTGCCGATGTATGTTTGTTATTCTACTGCAGACGGCGGATTTGGGATTGAGGGTGTCAAAGCGTTGTTGAAGGTGTTGAAAAAGTGATCACTATCACTTCCCCTATTCGTTGCGTGCCTATACCATATATCATTATTTTGATGTTTCTTTTTGTGAATGATGTATAATCGATATCTTACCTGGTTGTAACTATTATGTCCCTGTTCCTATATTGTCATCCCTTCCTCTGATACCATAGTTCTCCATTTCGTTCTGTTGCAAAAAAAAAGTAGTTCGATTTTCGGAAAATGATTACTGTCATTGACCCGGAAGTCGGCAATCTAAGGAGAAATATTAGTATAACTAAAGAAGTACGTACCAGAACCTGTAAATAAATTACAGTTGCATAGAACACCTTTTGAGGTATGTGCCTACCAATTTTTGTGTGGGGAGGGTGTGAGGTTATTGAGATATGAATTTTTTAATGAGGGGGTGTCGAAAACGTGGCCCCACGGCGAAGTCGGAAATTGCCGATTTAAGCGACGTCGCTGTCGTCACACAATCGCGCTCGTTGAAAAAGTGTCGATATCTCCTCGAGTTCCCAACCAAAATACACAATAGGGGGCTCAAAATGAAGCGTAGATAAAGGCGAATATTATTTAAGCTAATTCAGTCACAAAGGATACACTTTTCCGCTTCAGATACTGGTCTAATGCCTCCAGCTCATCAACATTCTCAAATGGCTCCCAAGTCTTATCTCCATCATCCCACCAGACCCGAAATTGCAGCTTGTCCTCAACACGACGATGTTTCTCAATCTTCTTGACACCAATTTCCACCTCCTCACTGTTATTCTCACTGGTCTCTCTGTCATCTTCCATAGGCATATCAACTAATTCCCTGCTGCTGTCATAACCATTGTCCCTGAGCTCCTGGGTCAATATATCTGCAATAGAGACATTCCCAATCTCATATTCATCATCATTGTCATCGCTGTTGCTCTTGGCAGAAAGGGGTGGAGTGGTGTGAGAGGCAGCTGCTGAAGTTTCAGCAGGACTGGTCCCTTTGTTAATTCGACGGGGGCGGGGTCGGGGTTGAGATGGCTGGGGGGGTGGAGATAGTGCAGAGAAGTCAAAATTTTCACCTGAAGATGATTCTGATACCACGTCAACTTGACGACCCTTTCCTTTGCCACCCTTTGCTCTGCCACGCCCTTTACCTCGACTCCGACCAGCACCAGCACCTCTAGCTCTACCCCGAGCTTGACCTTGCAGTTTGCCATGATCCCCACTGGCCTCTCTGATCAACTTTTCCAATTCTTGCTGTCGAGTTTTCAGACGGTGTTGGAAAGCCTTGTGTGCAACTTTAACTTCCTTCAGTAGATTTTTGGCCTTGAGCCGCCAATCCTCCTTCGCCAACTCCTCTAAGGCCTGTGCATCAGTAAGATGTCGAGCACGCCCCTGTGCATAGGTTTTCTTCTTTGTCTTACCCTTCCTCTGTGCAACCTCCCGTAATCTAGCACTCTCCTCATCCATCAGTACCATATGAGCATATGAATGATCAAGCTCAGTGCTGGCATGCTTGGCAGTCTGAACAAGAAGGTCGATATATTCCCAGAGCTCCTCTGGTGGTGCCTCATTGTTAGGGGGATCGGGAAGAGCAAGTTCGAATTTCTGAATCCGAAGGGACTCAAGTAGATTGTCGCTAGTGGCTGTGACTGATGTGCGTCCGCTGGTGGCAGAAATGTTTGGGCTGTCAGTTGGGGCAGATGTGACAGTGAGAGGGATGGGGGCTGCGACTGGAACTAGACCAAAAGGAAGTCGTGCAGGAATAGGCTGGGATGATTGAGTAGTATTCTGTGCAGGTGCGTAGGCTGTAGTAGGGATGATGTTGCGGTTAAAAGGGTGAATTCCGGTCTTTTGGAATGTAGAGGTAATAGTGGTTCCCTTCATTGCACATTCCCTGGCTTTGTGATAATGAGAGAGAAAGTTTGCTTTTGAGATGGTGATCTGGTGATCTGCCGATTCCATGACAATCTGCTTCCATGCACGAGCAAGAGGTGAAAAGACACAAACATCACATGGCTGCAGAGCATGTGTAGTATGGGATGGAAGACAGAGAATATGAATATTATTTTTCTCTGCTGCATTGCAGAACTCGTAGGAGCAGTGGCTGTTATGGCCATCAAGAATAAGAAGTGCAGGATACTTTGAGTGGAGCCCAAAGTCCTTCCTCCGACAGCAGACCTCCGGAATGAAATCTTTCTTCAGCCAGGTGTATCCAAGTTCCCGATCTGTCCAGCCATTGGGAGATGAAGCTACACTATAGTGGGATAGTTGAGTGCAGCACAATGTACAGAATTAATAAATGGACTGAAGACCCACCTTGCACCACCAGGATTATCTCGGGACCATTCTGCATTTGTCCAAGCACCTTTAAAGATAACTGTAGGCTTCATACTGGAACCATCCGCAAACACCGTCTCAATAATAGTTATCCACTCCCGACTTGCGTTCAATGTTGTGAATGCTGTTTTCTGATCACGATCAACAATAACCTTCTGTGCCCCAACATCTGCAACATTGACCCCCTTCTCATCCATGTTAGCAATCATACCTGGATGAATCTTCAACCCATCTCCTACATCTATGACTTCCTCCAAGAGATCATAGAACTCACCAACAAGGGTAGGGTTGAGAGCCTGTGCCCGACATGCCTCCAGCATGGTGGTCTGTCTGGCAACCAAATCCGGATGCCGTGCCAGAAATCGCCTGTAGAAATTTGTCCCAACTTCCTTTCCTGCAATGCTGGAAGCTTTCTTGTTAATGAGAGAGGGTCTCAGACCAACCCCACGGCGACCCAACACCTTCAGCCACTCTACCAATATGGACTCCTGCTCGCGGTTGAGAATCATCTCCTGAGTATGAGCTTCTTGTCGGTTCTTGTGTTTTCCACTGACTCGGTCATAAAGTGTGGAAGAGGGAACACCAAACTGCTTTGATCTAGAGTACTAATGAGCTTTGGAAACAGAGATTGCAAGCAGGACTCACGCAGCATTAACACTCAGTTTAGATTTACGTACTGCCTGCTTCAGTCTCTCTGCCTCAGCCACTGCTTCCTGCTTGGACCGGTCTAAAGCTGCAAGTGCATATTGAATTCTGTCTTCTGGAGTTGCTTCCGCGGTTTCAAGTAACAGAAGAAGGTATCCAACCTCAAGCTGATCAACAGCTGGATCAGAAGGTTTAGGAAGAGAATCTGGAGAGGGGGACTCAGATGGAGTAGGAGAATGGGGTGGGGTTGTATGTGGTGAAGAATCTGGGGTTGCGGAAGTACTGGTAGTAGTTTTTGCTTTTTTCCTCTGCCCTTTCTTACGAGGCATAGTGTAGTTGGGGGGAAATTGGAAGTCTTTCCCACGCAGGTCTACTTAGAGATGGTATAATGGTTCCATCAAGTCCTGGGACTTTTCTCATGAATATATATTCATTTCAGATGCTTCTACTACACATGTCATGTACAGAGGCTGTACTTGTGGGGAAAAAACCCTAAATTTATCAGTTTTTCCTCATTTAGGTTGTTTTTCCCATGAACAGAGGGTGCTGGAGGTGCCAGAATCAATCCTAATTCATTGCTTGGACTAGAAGTAAAAATTCAGGAATCATCTGATCCCTGCCAGAGGTGTTTGCTAGTCTTCTTGTACAGTTTATGGGTGTAAAACACAAAAATCTCGGATATTTGCAAGCATACACCCTGTACACCCAAAAAAAATTGCAAAAATTCAAGGACCAAAGATTTGGGTAGCCCAATGGATGTAATTGACAGTGCCAAGAGCCTGGCCCTCAGCATGCCATGCTGTACCTGGAGTAATTGCCACAACCTAGGGTCAAAATGACTGAAAAAATCGGAGTGCTCTGCAGAATCATGGCCTTGGGCACTTATAGGTCAGTCATATTTGTATCTATGGGTATGTGAGGGCAAGAGAAATATCCAGTGATCATAACTAACCAAGAATGAAGGGAATTGATCGGGAACTTGTGCCACAGTGGCAGCATTCCTGATTAAAAAATTTTCTCACGCTTAAATTTTCGGCCCGATATTTGACCCGTCGTCGTGCAACCATCACAAGTCAGTAAGGAGTTCATCCCCCCTTGTGAGGAGTGTTCTGGATAGGTATCGTACATTTCTCCTTAATTTCTGATACTAAAAAGTCTAAAAAAATCGGTCCATTTTTGGCTACAGTACAAATTTCCGAATTCCCGGTTTTTCCGACTTCAGGGTCAATGACAGTACTCTTGTTGACCTGAGATGAAATAGAGAATCGAGAGCGAGAATGTTGGAAACTGTCGACGCGAGGAAGAAATCTCCAAGAAAGAGATGGATAATTAAGCAGAGAAATTAACAAGTATTTGAAATATTGATCACTGGCAATCCTAGTGTCGCCTTGTCTCGCCTTTGTCCATTACATGCACGTGCATATGCCATGATTACTCCTGGTGCTCAGAAGGTGTCTTCTCGTACCTATTGTCTGCGAGAGTATTGAGTGTATGCTTGGCGTTACGAGGAAAGAGTCGAACGTTGGCTGTTTGGGAGCGGAGGGTGGTCGATGATAGCCTAAGTTTTCCAGAAAACGCTGGCGCCACTGGAATCATACTGATACAACATGAGAGCTTGGGGAGGTGCGGATGTTTTTTGGGGGGATGGCTTCAAAGAGTAAGAAGAATTCGGCAATTCCTACAGATGGTGGCGCTGTAATCGGATTCCGATTGTTCGACTTCAGCTATGGTTACCTTCCAGTACAGTACCCCCGATCGGTAAGTCCTGCGAAAGATAGCTTGCGGAGCCTCGCGTCCAGCGAACCCCGTTGTTGAACAGTTCATACACACTCAAGCAGACGTGTGTTTTCCAACTCTCGGAGAATACTGCTTTTACGAGATCGTAAACTTCTGATGTATGGAATCCGATTGTATGATGGTAGCGTTTACGACCCGGGTATATACCAAAGATCCAATGCGAAACGCTCTCATTGCCAGCGTTCAAGACATTTAAATCATAAAGCAGTTTTCTGAGCTTGTCAAAAGTGAGTTGGCTGGTCCTGGACTGAAGGTCAACGCGGTATTGGTAGAGGCGATGGGCGTACTGGGTGATAAGGCGAATGGATGGTCCATAACTGGTCACAAATTCCGTCACTTGTTCATCTGTGAGGGGAACAGGCCAAAATTGCCTCCTATGCAAAGTTTGAGGTGATAGTAATAAAGAAGAGACACGGAGCGCACATGATCAATAGCTCTCGTAGCGGGCTGGGCTTCATGAACCAGTGATAGGTGAAGAGATTCTGCTTTCGTTTCCAACGGAGACGAGCATTCAGTGGGGAAGCCGCTTGGATTACCCGTGCACACGTTCGCAATATGTCGCTTGAGGGAGATACGATATCCATGTTTGAATCTATAAGAAACCAGACACTGCTCGGGATGCGGAAACCTATACGCAAAGGCTCCATGTCGCAGTTAAACACGCCCTTGTCACACCAATAGGTAAAGCGGTCGCGTTCTGTCTGAAAACAAGTGGGAAGATTTGCGAGGAGACGTTCTACAAGAACATAATATAGAAAACAACTCTTCCCTGCAGATAAAGAAATGTCATTGTGAGGTTATCCTCAGAGTCCTAGTGAGGCTTACCGATGCCAGGCATCCCACAGACGATTAAAACACCTTGGGCACTGGACGAGGTGGGCCAATCCGGGTCGGCATCGGTATTTATTTGCTGGTCTTCACCTTCACCTTCGTCCTCCGATAGAGGCTTCCAACAAGATTCCTCCTGAGTAAACTTTGTTTTGAGGTCCTCCCGTCCGTCGAACCAGCGTTTTGCATCGGATAGAGCGGCTTTATATTCAGAAGTGACCAACAGGTGATCTTGATGTCCAACAGTGTGTGGGAGGACAAGTTTGAGGGATTTGTAAGGTTCAGAGCCAACGACATCCTCGAAAATGGCGTTACGGTCCTTACTTTTCCAGGCTACTTCATATAGATTGCGGTAATTTGGGTCATCGATCTCGTAGTCCCGATTGGTGAAACCGTCGAGCGTATTGAAGAACCTTTCGGAGTCAGGTGCCATGAATGGGTGTGGTGGTGGTGGATGATAAGGAAGAGCTGGCGCTGTAGATTACACGCACGTGGTCCCGGAATTCGGAACTGCCGACCGGGACACTTCCATACTCGTGTTTGGTATGAATTTGTCCCTCGTGTAGCGCTACGAGTACGAGGAGGTACGAGGGCAGTTCGAGAGCGAGATGAATAAATTCCTGAACGAGTCCAAATTTACATATCCTACTACAGCGTCCATGTTCGTCGACTAGAATACTCACCTGCGAGGGCCTAGTCACCTCGAGTATTCAAGAGCGGATAACGGCCATGTGCATGAGTTCTGCAACACCCATATGCATACTGAACCAGCTCTATTGAACCGCAACCACCACCTTCGTCAGGACCAACGTTCTCTTCAACAGTTTCAGCTGCTTTATGCAGAGGAATAAGGGCTTCATAAAGATCTGCAGAATGGTTGAGGGTGTCTGACTAATCGAGTAAACTCGTCGGAACCCTTGAATTCCTGGACTAGCCTCGCGCATACCTAGCCTCTTGAGTCCTGGGTCCTGTAATGTCTGCCGCAGCTGAAACTGAAACGCTCGGATAGAGTTATTCCTATTCCAATGCCACCCATTGAATCCTGACAGCTAGTAATTACACCTGAACTACGCTGAATATTCAAGTTTAGCTATAAACCCGGATAAGCTATATAATTCGTATGCCGTTGAAAAGAGAACGTTGGCTTACCTTCATGTTTCTTAGCGTCCCCAACCTTCCTTGCCGACTTGGTCAAGTCCTCCTGCTTAACATATTCTCGATCGTCGCGAATAGCACACATTCCAGCTTCTGTAATGACATTACGCAGATCTGCGCCATTGAATCCATCGGAAAGCTAACGACCGAAGTGAATACACGTTTCGTAAACCGCTCACAGAACTCACTTTGACGATCGCCTCATAATCTATATCATCAGCTTTATTCACAGGCTTGGAGTGAATCTTCAAAATCTCCAACCTCGCTTGCTCGTTCGGTAGAGGAATCTCAATCTTACGATCCAAACGGCCTGGACGTAGAAGTGCAGGGTCCAAGGTATCTGGACGATTGGTAGCCATAATCAGTTTTGTCCGCCCGAGAGAGTCAAAACCGTCCATCTGATTGAGAAGCTGTGAGAAAGTTGTCAGCGATAGCGGTATATCAACGGGGAGATCAAACTGCAAGGTTAAGAACATGCCTCCATCAACGTTCTCTGAATCTCTCTATCCGCGCTGGTACCCTCCGAAAATCTCCTTCCTCCGATTGCATCAATCTCATCCATGAATATCACACATGGCTCATGCTCTCGTGCATATCCGAACATTTCTCTCACCACCCTCGCGGATTCTCCGATGTACTTGTCAACAATCGCGGAAGAAACGACCTTGAGGAAGTTGGTGTTGAGTGTAGCTGCCACCGCACGCGCTAAGAGAGTCTTTCCAGTCCCAGGAGGACCGTACAGTAAAACTCCTTTCGGAGGGTTGATTCCGACTCTTTGGAATAATTCTGGATTGAGAAGTGGAAGTTCAATAATCTAGAAATGTTGGGTGAGGAGGGAGGAGGTCGAAAAATAACAGAAAGTGAGGTACCTCACGTAACTCTCTAACTTGTTCTGTAAGTCCACCGATCCCTGCGAAAGATGCACCTCCTGGATCCTCTAAGCTCATTTTGTACACCAATGGGTCCACTTCCCTCGGCAGAATCCGCATTATTGTAAGAGTTGTCATATCAAGAGAGACTCGAGTGCCGTTTTTCATTTTTTCGACGGGTAAAGTAGGTCGGAAGGATACCACATATCGAGGACCTGATGATGCCTTTACTATGACTGGATTATGGTTTAAGAAAAAAAATGAGATGCCAGGAAGAATGAATGAACAAGTGAAACAAAACTCACACCTCTCATCGTCCAATTGCTTCATAACCTCCCCGATAATTTGTCCTACGGATTGTACGGCCTTGATGTCGTCTTCTGTCTTCTCGTAGTCTCTTTCGAGGTCTTTCAACGAAAACCGCACTGTTCATGAATTATCCATATAAGCAACAAAAGAGAGGATAATTCATAAGACGAACAGTTCTTCAAGCTTTCACTGCTGACTTCGTGTGCTCGCATTTTCTATTGGACTTTTGGTTCAACTGCCCATGAAGACTGGTGCGAAATACATGGCAATACTCACCTCGCGATAGCTTTTCAGAGCATTCTTCCGTCGCTCGTCCATGGCTCCAGAGGATGTCGATGCTTGTCCGTCCATGATGAACGATTCGTAAGAGTAGCGACGCGTTAGCGGTACGGAGATGACGCGTCAACAGACGCTGACAAATCATTAATCATTCTCCAAGAAAATATAGCGTGTTCAGGCTGGTATTTGAGTAAGTAGTAGCATTGGGTACGCAGTATTAAAACATACAAGCCTTGTGATACAGTAATCGTAAATTCAGTATACAGCATTAAAAAAAAAGATGAAAAAAAAAAACCCAAATCAACCGATTAAAAAAAACAAACCAAACCCAGCAACCAAACCCAATCAACTCATCTCACCATCCTCACCAGAAGAATCCCCACCCCCACCAACTTCCACAACAAAATCACTCACAACATCCTGCAACTCCCTAACAACCCCACCCCGATCCCACTCCCTTCTATTCCTCCACACACAACTCAAACACGTCGCCCGTAGCTGCTCCAACTGCTCAATCGTCAATGTCGACGTATGCAATCGCAGACTACTCTCTAATTGCGCCAACAGATTCTCATCAACGTGAAACTCCGGTAACGGCGTAGGTGTCCTTTCTACCCCAGGCATCGGGGATGGTTCTCGGTCTCGATCTCGGGGAGGTTCGGGTGACTTGGAAGAAGGCTTGGAAGGATGGGGATGAGGCGATGTGGATTTTATTCTGATAGACTGCTGAGGTAGAGGCATCGACAAGAAAGGATCATCGTCTATCACAGGTGGCGGTACGGGTGTAGAATGGATAGGCATCTCCTCTGACAACGGGTTGAGGAGCGATGGATCGAAACCAGAACTCCGTGGTTGTTGTTGGGCTGCTGTTCCGAATTGCCCGTGCACTGGGTCAACCAACATCCCATCCCGTTCACGTTCACGTTGATCACCCGGACCCGGAATAAAGTTGGACGGAAACCGACTCGATTGCTCGTTATTCTGCTGCCACACGTTTGAATGTTGTTGTGATCCAGAAAGTTCGTGCTGTATCGGATAAGGAGAATGTGTCGATCGTGACGGATGGCCGAAATGAGGTTGATTGACTGAAACGGGATAAAAGTCCTGAGATGGTTGATTGAAGAGCTGCGTTGGTTGATGGGGTTGCATGGGTGGTAAAGGTTGGTGCGACTGTAGCGGATAGTGAGCCTGCATCGGCTGGAACGGCTGTGTTGGGTGCGACATATCTTGAGGATACATAGAATGCATTGGATGCAGAGGATGGGGTTGCTGCGGCTGCACCGACGGTCCCGCTTTCGCTGCTATATGTATCGAAGGTGCCGGTTGAGGAACAAGCGACTGCATCGGTTCAATCGTCAGCGGAGCAAAACGAACACTTGAATGTTGCCGCGGAGGAGTAGCAATCTCCAAAGGGTCACGATTTTCATCATATACAAACATCTTCGACCTCTTCGGATCCCTATTTTCGTCCTTTTCATCCTCAGACCCATGCGAATCCGTACCTCCTCCCCCTTCTTCCCTCTGACGCTTCAGTCGTCGCTCAAGTTTGACAGGATCCGTTATCCCAAGCTCTGGTTGCAAACCATTATGTCGCGCACTCTTACGTGTTCCCATAAACCCGTTCCCGTTCCCATTATCACTCCCATTCCCATTCCCACCCGCCTTTTCCTTTTCCTTCTCCTTTGCTCTCACTTTACTCTTCTTATACTCCTCCCTCCGCTTCCGCTCACGAACAGCCATTCTCTCGCACTCGAGCCGGAAAGTCGCATCAAATTCAAGTATGCTCACTTCAGCAGCATTAAACATCGCCTCGGCCCTATAATGGCGTTCCAAATCTTCTTCAGCACAAAGCGCTGTATTCCGAACGATTTTCCTGATATCATCTATGAATTCCTGGGGAGTGAGATACCGTCCTCGATAGAGTTCAGAATGCATGCGTTCTAAATCCATGTCATGAAGTTTCGGAGGTCGTCTGGTGGATGTAACTTGTACTTGCACTTCGTTAGAAGCCGGGAGGATATCTATTCCACCGCCGCCACCACCACCACCGTTCATCAACGGCTGATCTTGTTGCGGTGGATCAGAAGTGATATCTATCACCCCGTTCACGACCGTGTTAGACTCAACAATGGTGACTTCTGGCTGATCATCATCATCATCATCACCCTGGAATTTCGCGTACGAGTACTCCTCCTGATTTAGAATGAACATGTCATTGAGGATTTTTTTAGAACCAAATAAATAAAACAACTTACCCTCGCCCGTTTCGTGAACCGCCTAAACTTCCTTTTCAATTCATTCAAAATAGGCCCCAACCGATATTTAAGCAACGCAATAACACGTCCATCACTCTCTTCTTGTGCCGCCAACTCAGCATCAGTCGGTTTCCTCGGTTCAAGGGGAGGAGCAATCGGTAACTTCTCCAACACTCTTTTCTTCCTCGGCATACCATCAGCAAATTGATTAGGTGGCCGTCGCACTTCTTCGATCAATGGCTTGAAAAACTCCACGCGTTGGTGTTCACTAGGAACAGGAATCTCAACCCGGTTGTCTTTTGTTAATCCGAACCACGAACGAACATCCTTTGGGAGATCGAGGAACCGTCCGTCAACGATGGCAAGAAGAAGTATGGGATCCGTGGGAGCAAGCGTGTCGAGCATCGCGCGGACCGTGGACCGAGCAGTCTCGTTCACTGCGGCGCACCACCCTACCAACGAGGGGATGTAAATCACAGAAGGCTGGTGACGCTTCGCTTCAACGAAAAGCTGAACAATCCCAGCTTCGACGGTCTATAAAACATTACATCAGTCAATCTTAAATCTCTGCTAACGTATAACGTACCCTTGTTGAATCACCCATGAGAGTACCCAACTCTAGGCTTTGTACATGGTATCCCTCTAAATGATGTAACACTGCAGCTCCTACATAAGCTTGCCCCATACCTAACGAACCATGAATAATAACTCGAGGCCGATATATCCTCAGCTTTTCCATAGCTATAAAACTACGTGATCAAGGGGGGGAAAAGGTCGCAATAACAAAAAAAAACACATACATTGCAATGTCATCTCTCTTTCCAACGCCCCCTCCTCACCCTGGTAATCCTCATACTCCGCCTCCTCCAATGCCGTCATCTTCTTCTCAGTTGGCAAAACACGACTTATGACCTTTTTCACTTCTTCCAAAGTTTCCGACAACAGAGGGACAAGCTGTGGCGGGAGAGGTGATGCCGCTGAAGATGACGATCTTGCAGAAGACGGCACAAGTTCTACGTATCCGTCAGAAAGAGGAAAGCCTTACAAAAAAAGGGGGGGAGTGCTTACTCTTAATCGAAATCATGAAATCCCGTAACCCAATTCTGACAGAATCAGGCTTGAGCAACAACCGATCATTCGACTTGTAAATCTGCGGATACTTCCTCTGTACAGCATTCAACGCAGCCTCTGTACACAACGCCTGTTTGAATAAAAAATAAAAAATAAAAAATGGGTCTAAACACCAAAAACACTTACTCTCAAATCAGCACCCCCATACCCCTTCGTCAACTTCGCCAACCCCCTCACCCTCTCTTTACTCTCATCATCCTCATCGCTCCACCCTTTCCACCCCCTCGTCATAATCCCCAAAATCTTCTCTCTAGCCTCCACACCAGGCAACGGGAAATAAAACTCCCTATCAAACCTCCCGGGCCTCCTCAACGCAGGATCAATCGCATCCGGTCGATTCGTAGCTCCAATAACAACAACCTGTCCTCTCCCATCCATTCCATCCATCAACGCAAGTAACGTAGAAACAATAGAAGCATGGATCTGATCCTGTTTCGAAGATCGTACAGGTGCCAATCCATCGATTTCGTCAAAAAAGATAATAGACGGTTGAGAATTCCGTGCTTCCTCAAATAACAAACGCAATTGTCGTTCCGCTTCTCCTACCCACTTTGAAAGTGCATCGGCACCTTTACGCATGAAAAAGGCTAAAAAAGGAGAGAGGTTATGACATGATATCTCCTTTTTCCTCAACACTTACAAATTTGTTTCCCATTGGACCGACAGCTGGCAGCAAGAGCTCGAGCGAGTAGGGTCTTTCCGGTACCTGGAGGTCCATGGAACAAAACACCTCTTGGTGGTGTCACCTTGAACTGTTGGAAAACTTCCGGATACAAAAGTGGTAGAACCGTCATTTCCTTCAATGAGTTGATATCTGTTCAAAAAAAAAACGAAAATAAGGGAAGGGAACGTAAAAGACCAAGTAGTCAAACTGACGATCATCAAGGCCGCCGACTTCATCGAAAGTAACGTTGACGTTGACTCCAAGAGGATCCGCATCCGCAAGTGCTTGGGGGGAAAAAGTGAGGGGGGGATGCGCAACAGTTTCCTGTTTATCACTTACTCGAATCACCAACTCGGCCGAGATTCGAGGGCGTTCCAGCAGCAGCAAGATCACCAGCTAACAAGCCTCCTCCTCCACCTGCAACCCCACCTCCAAATGCACCCAACCCTCCATAGGGCTTACGAGGAGTTCTATTGGGAATATCCGAGTCCTAAAAAAACATATGAGTCAAAAATTTGAAACAAAAGGTGTCCGTCAAACCCACAGAATCATCTCCCGCCCCAGGCAAACCCATCCATCTCCCTAGTTCTGCACCAGTAGCACTCCATCCTGGACCCTTCGCCCTCCTCGCAGCAGGCCCACCTCTCCGTCCACCACCTCCTCCAAATTTACTTTTCGCCATAGGCCGTGTCATCTCTTCCAAAGGGGGCGGAATAGCATAGTTGACCTTTTGACGCTGCCTCAGCGAATACGGTTTCCCATCATTCTCTGGTTCGACTTCCTCCTCTTCCTCCGGTCGTTGGTCGTTCATAGCAATCTCTAAATCATCCACATCCGTATCCCCCTGAGCATCCTCGTCAAATGAGCCATCAGCATCGACTGATCCTGGAGATCCCTGTGGTTGTGGTTCGTAGATATCAGCTTCTTCTGTTTTGTGTCTACGTTGAGCGCGTAGAGCACGGGCAGCGGCTTGGGATGCTTTTTCGTCTATAGGTTTCCGGGTGGATGTGGATGATTTGCCGGTGCCGTTGGAACGTGTGGAAGGTCTTTTTCTTAGACGGGTGTTGTATCCACCGCCCCCGCCAGCGTCGTCGTCTTCCTCGCTGGCGATGAAGCTGTTTTTCCGTGACCGAAGGTGTCGACGGGGAGGGAGACCACCACCCTCGTCTTCGTCGTCACCGTCGTCGTTGTCGTGGTCATCTGCAGAGTGGCGACGTAGAGAACGCGTGCGTGTTTTGAATTTGACACCGTCATCGAATAGAGCACCGGCTTCGCTTGGGCCGACTTCGTCATCTGCTTCGCTGCTCTCGACGTAAGATTTCTGTGCTACTCTTCTGCCACTTCTGGTACTTGTGAAAGTGGGTTTTTGGTCTTGGGCTAAGGGGTCGTCGTCCTCGTCGTGGTTGAGTTCGGGTTCGGGTTCTCCGTCTTGCATTGATTTGTCGCTCTCGTGATATTCGGAACCCGAGGCGAGGATGTCGGAGGTGCTGCGATAACGCGAAGAACGACGAAGGGGAGGGTTGTTGTTGTGACCGGCGGCCATTCGTGAATGATGGCTTGAAAGTTTCAATTTGATGGTAAGAGGTGAAGCTTGGGTATGAGGTAACGGTGTTTCCGAAGCGATGTCAGAAGGATTCATGCAGTCAGCGTTGCGTTGCTGAGGATAACGCTAGGGGGGGGGGAAAGTGGGAAGTGGTGGGAGGTCGACGGTGGCGTCGAGAGAGTGGCCAGCAACGTCTTGCACGACGACGAACCAGCTTCCTGAGTTGAAGGAAAAATGAGAAATAAGTCAAAGACTGTTGTTTGGCTACGGCACCTGGTTTGTTTGGCTATGTTGGTCACACGGTAAGTTCCTTCAGGCGTGCCTCGAATCAACCTTCATCCCCTCTAACCGTCCCCTCCACCCTTTAGTCCTTATTTTCCACTTTATGGAACATTCAGATATTGGATGCCAGTATGAATAGCGACCTCGAGAGGGTCATCGAACCCCTCCAAACCACCCCTTCTCGGGAAAATGCCAGAGAAAATAATGACAATAAATTGTTGCAATTTGAGAGAAAGCTTCAGGGTGGAAGTTGAGAGAAAGAGAGGGTCAAATCTCGTTTTTTTCTTTCCTCCTCCTCGTCGAACATTACATCGGCGTCATCCTAATAGAGTCATTCGGCCCGAGAATAGGCCACTCCTTCCTAATATGGCTTAACCCGAAGGCCCTAATTACGGCATTATGGCCGGATTGCCGTAGTCCGTTGCTCAGGTGCAAACAAGTACCAATAACGCCGGAAAGTTCTCACGCGACACAACACGAAACCCTCCGCTCCCCTGAACGTCCTGGTCGTCCTCAAGAGACACTAAACCCCCAAAAACTTCAAAATTGTAATGACCGTGAGTTTTGTTTTACGGTTGGGAAGGTTTAAATGGAAATGGAAGGCTGCGTGTGCTGGATTCTGGAGGAACTGGATGGATGACGTTTCCGTTGCATGGATAAAGTCCGTTCCAGGATTGGGATGAGGATGTAGGAGACCTCGAGGGGAACTGGACTGGCATATCACCTTACGATCACGTTCGAAAACCTGGAAAGCTAACACGCTTTTTTACAGGAATCTAATTTCAAACGCTTCGTTCAAGTCGGCCGCTTGGTTCTCTTGAAGGCTGGTCCCTGCGCAGGAAAGGTCGCCGTCATTGCAGAGATTATCGACCATAACCGGGTCAGTTGTATTCCTGTCGCTTCACTCGTACTTTTGCTCATGCATGCCCTTACACTTGCAGGCTATCATCGACAACCCTATCTCTGATGTGCCCCGTCAAGCCTATCCTTACAAACATCTAGTTCTCACCCCCATCTGCCTCACCAAACTTCCTCGTACTGCATCGACCGGTGTCATTAGGAAACACCTTGAGAAGGAGGCGACATTAGCCAAGTGGGAATCAAGGTAAAGATTTTTCCTAGAGGTTTATGAATCCTCGACTAACGTCCATATTTCTCAGCTCTTGGGCCAAAAAACGAGCTGCTATTGAAAAACGCCGGACTCTGAATGACTTTGGTCGGTTTCAAGTCTTGATGGAGAAGAAGAGGAGACGGGATGGTGTCAGGAAGGCGGTCAAGAAGTTGGCATAAGGTTGAGAGGGTGTCTGTATTTGTTGCTCCTCATGAGTTTATGGCGTATGGCGTATGGCACACATTTTTTCACTCCTACACGTTATTGGCAACGGTGTACTGGATTTATAGTCTTGTGCTTGAACTTCGGCGACGCTGTGAATGGCTAATGGTTCTTGCAACGTACTATTCCTGTGACAATCTTACTTCCGACCCTCATTTCGTTACTCATTCGGAAATCCGCATCTCACAAAAAAGTACATACTGTTAAAATCCCATAACAAGTACGATAAGAGTGCAAGTGTACCGGGTACCGCTCGCGTGCAGACGTCCTTCTGGTACATCTCCGTCATCGGAACCCTCAACTTTTCGACTGGACACCATCGCGTTCCATCGGCACGTTTTCGCCATCATCCACATCTCCCACCTCCCTTCCTCTCTCTCTCTCTCTCCTCTTTCGATCCTTCCAATATGGCCAAGAAGGACAAAAACAACATACCAAATCCAAATGTAGTCCCGAATCGAGATATCATCCATCGTCTCAATTTTTTGTATCAAGCCAGTGTTTACCTTCATAGCGTGGACGAGGACGATTCTTGTAGCACCCTTTCGACTTCGCAGCCGCAGCCTGAGCCTCAAGTGTCGGCGTCGTCGAGTGACGCTGGTGTTGTAGCGAAAACAAAAACGAGGGGGAGGGGGAAGAAAAGGAAGATATGGAAAGTTGGGATGGGAGATCTTGCGAAAGCGTATATCGGGACTATGAAGGTTGTTAGTACCAAAACGACGGTTAGGATGTGAGGAGTTTTCTATTTTTTATTGTCGGACGAAATCATATAAATGCTGATGCTGAACTTTCATTCATCAGGGATCCATCTATCAAGAGAACGCTTTGTCGAGGTTGTAATACCGTTTTGGTTGTTGGGTCGACAGCATCGGTGAGAGTGAAAGGTATACTCGTTGTCGCCGTATATATAAGTTACAGACAGACTGAAACGAGGGTAATGTGTGTTATAGGCTCTCCTTGTCATGGACATTCCATGAGATATACCTGTTTGAAATGTCAACATTCACGCAATATTCCAGCTCCCCCAACCAACGACGAAAGTGATCGTCGTGATATGGATATGGACATGACCTCCGAGTCGGCACCAACTTCAAGTACGCGTTCGCGGCGAGGAAAACTACAAAAGTCGATAACTCCTCGTGGTGGTCCTCCGTTATTTGCTCGAGACGTTGGGCATGTCGTTTTCGTGGGGGAGAGAGAGGTTTCGGTTGATAAGCAGGTTTTCGGGAATGGGAGTTTTGTCACTTAAGATGGGAGTTCTTTGGGTCGGCACCCTTTTTCGATCATAGAACGTGTCCGCAAAACATCGAGGTGTCGCCTGGTTGTTGTTATTGATAGTCATGCCCTCCGAGATGGGTTCACGATGGGGATGAACGATGATGGAATAGAACGTCCCTTGGTCCAAGTGAGCTCTCCCCTTACGACAATGAATTTCGAACCACAGTAAATGATGGAGAACCATGATGAGGTGTACCGCGAGATGAGGGTACGAGACAACATAGAGTGGGCTTTGACGGCGACCACAGGTTCACTACTTGCGAGACCTTCTGCTCGCCCGTAATACGTCGTCTTCCTAGTTTCTCTGAAGACTGTATTATATCAATCTGAGGTGGAGACATGTACAATGGGTTACAAGAAGTCGCTAATGCAACCTGTATTGTCAAGATATCACTAGTATTGGAGAACATGAACGGAGAGTATAAATGAAATAGATCCTACGCCTAGCCTAATCGAAGTAAATCTTCTTTTTGTTTTCATGCGGTACGATTCCTCCTGAACGGGCATTTCCAAATTTCGGTGGACCGCCCCTTCCTCCACCCCGTCCCCCACCTCTTCCTCCGCCACGTCCACCACCACGGTCACCGAACCCTCCCCTTCCACCACCACCACCGAACCCTCCCCTTCCACCACCACCACCACCAAACCCTCCCCCTCCTCCTCGCCCACCACCACCGAACCCTCCTCGTCCACCTCCACTAGCATCTCTTGGCTGCGAGAAGTCCAATCTCAGCGATCGCCCGTCAAGTTCAGAACCCTTCTTCGCCTCATACGCAGCTTTAGCACCATCCAGCGACTCAAATTCAACGTATCCAAACCCTTTCGGTCTCCCAGTATCCCTGTCCGTCGGTAACCTAACACTCTTCACACCCCACTCATTAAAGACCTCCCAGACCGAATCTTCGGAAACACTGAACGCCAGGTTCCCCAGGAACAATGTCGTCGAAGGTGGACTTTGGGTATCTCCGAAAGCTTTCGCCCTCTTGTCCCTATCCGCAGCTTTGTTAGGAGGTGTACTCTTGTCAACCCGGATGCTCCTCCCATCGATTTCCTTCCCGTTCATCTCCTTCAAAGCCTTTTCTACGGCATCAGGGGAAGAGAAATTAACGTATCCGAATCCTTTCGATCTTCCAGAGTTACGATCCATCTGAACGGATGCCGAAAGGACTTCACCACAAGAGGCGAACTCTTGAGCTAACCAGTCGTTGTCAACGTTCCATGAGAGCTGGCCAACAAATATCGATTTGATCTCTTCTTGGGAGCTATCAGCAGCTGCGGCATCTCCGTTCGCGAGCTTGACTTTTTTGGGTGGGGCGGTCACAGAGTCGGCAGCTTTCCGTTTGCCTGAAAAAATGACGGAAAGAAAAGGGATTCAAAATAATGAAATGAGGGGTCCGAACAAACTGTTTTAGGCTAACCATTGGCACTGGGTTTCGTATCATCACCCATCTCAACGTCAGATTCGTCCTCAGAGCTCGACTCGGAACCATCACTCGACGATTCGTCTTTCTTGGTTTTAGACGCAGCAGACGGTTTCTCGTCTTCGTCATCTGACGAGTCGGAGCTGGAGTCATCTTCTGACTCGGCTTTCTTCACGGGTGTTATTTTTGTTGTTTTGGCGGTAGGTCCTTCATCCTCCTCCGATGAGTCATCTGAGGAATCTGAATCTGAAGACGGCTCGATGGCCTTTTTAGCAGCAGCAGCAGCAGGAGTAACAGCAGGCTTCTCGTCTTCTTCTGATTCTGACGAATCCGAATCCGAGTCTGCCTTCTTTGCCGGTGCCGGTGCCGCCTTTTTGGAAGGGATAGCGACGGCCTTCTTTGTAGGGACGACCTTTGCTGTAGGCTTTTTTTCGTCTTCTGAATCAGAGTCGTCGGAACTATCAGAATCGGCTTTTTTCGCGGGTAATGCTTTGACTTGTTGAGCTTTGGGTTTCTCCTCTTCAGATGATGCTGAATCGCTTTCGGAGGACTCGTCTGCTGAAGCCTGTAGGAATGTTCGAATCGGTACAAATATAGATGATTTAATGGTAATGATCGCACCTTGCCATTCGCGGCCTTTGCTGGCGTAGCAGTAGCAGCTGGCTTTTTGACTTCAGTCTCCTCACTTTCCGACTCGGAGGACTCGGAAGAGGATTCCTCTTTAGCCTTAGGGAATAAGTCAGTGTTGTAGACAATTTCATCATTTTCCTGAAGCATACCTTGCCCTTTGTGGGCTTTTTCTTATCTTCTTTCTTCACGGCAGATTTTTTGGGTTTCGTGACATCCTTTTCTTCCTTATTGGATGTCTTGCCCTTGTCCTATATATTCACGATGAGTATTGAAATGTAGAATATTCAGAAATAAAAACGTACCGCTCTTGCCTTGGCTAATATTTCAGCAGATGTAGGCACTACACCAGGCTTTTTGCTGCTAGAAGTCTTGGACTTCTTGTCGACTTTTTCACCCTTTTTTTCGGATTTCGCCATTGCGCAAGTGGAAGGTGAGTATATAGAACTTGTTCCAAAAGATTATGCACCAAAAAAAGTCCCATGAGGGCAGGTCAAGATTTCAACCACGTGCCAGACCAGTAATAGAAAGCGCTTTTCCAGTTAACCCCTCCGCGACTTCATCTTTCTACCGAGGAGAATATCAATGTCTGTGAATATTTCGCGACCAGGCCATCGGTAATGGGTATTCTTGGAAGTTTGCGTTCTCAAACGAGTTACGGGAACTCTATCTTTGAGGTCATCGCCTCCACCCGGTGATCAGCCATTCCTTCTTCGACAGGGCTGGAGGGGAATAAATTTCACAGAACGCGTCATCCGTGGAGGGCTTCCTTTATTCGCTGAGGATCCGAATTGACCAGTGGTTATAAGGCTGGCGAAAGGGCTTCCCATACCTGCCCCCATTCTCATACCAAGCGTCGTCTTTCAAACTCGAATATGCAAATTAAGCTTGCTTTCTTTTCGCTACTACTCTTCCTACCACTATCGCTAGGTGTATCGTTTCAGCCACTCGACCAAAATCCGGGTCTGGTCGACAATGGAACATTTGGCCCACCGGTTGAAATTGTCCATCTATTTGAGGAGGAACCACCTATTGGTATAACCGTTGGCCAGTCAGGGAGGGCTTTTGTTAACTTTAACAGGTGAGTGGATGGTTCGTTATACTGGACGTCAGTGCTTCTGACCTCGCTACTACTGAATTTAGAGGTGACCTTGCCACGAATCCGCTCACTGTAGCAGAAATTGTCAACGCGACCGCAGAGGTACCCTTCCCCAGCTTAGAATTCAACACGCCACCCGATGGACTTGTTAACACTACCTCTGGGCGCACCTTCGGTTCAAGCGACTCGCAACACTTTATCAACGTCCAAGCCGTAGTTTTCGACCCGAAAGGACGGTTGTGGGCGATGGATACGGGACGACCAGTCCTTGAAGGTGGAGATAATCCACCAGCTGCTCCTGGTGGACCGAAGTTGATGGGGTTTGATCTAAACAACTCCAGTTCGAATTCGACCGCGCCCTTCAAGACCATCACGTTTACGGAGGATGTTCTTCCCGCTCTCGGATATTTGAATGACGTTCGCTTCGATTTGTCTCCCAATCTTACGGCTTCTGGGGAGGGGATTGCGTATATTGCTGATAGTGGTGGGGAATTATGATCTTGGGTATGCGACGCGTTTTGTTTCTGATTTCCCCTTCCTCCCTCTTTAGGTGCCCATGGTATTATAGTAGTCGATCTGGGAACCGGCGAGTCATGGAGACATCTCGACCAACTTCGGTCTGTGAATCCAGTTACGAATTTCTTGGCTTCCTTCTTTGGAAGTCCAACATATCAAGCCTCTATATTACGACCTGCACTTCATTGGGAAACTGTTGCTGGTGGCGGTATCGACGGTACTGTTTTTTCTGTAATCACTCGACGCCATTGAACTGAAATGTCGTTGTGTAGGATTTGCCATATCCGCCGACGGTCGTTTCCTCTACTTCACCCCTATAGCCAGCCGAGACCTCTATCGTGTCGAAACCGCACCTCTGCGTGTCAATCCTGCTGATGATATGTTCGCCACTATTCGAGCTGCCCAAAACGTGCAGTACCTTGGACAGGTATGTTTTGAAAGATGGTTTTTACCTCTCCATTTTCTGACTATTCTGATAGATGGGTGGTGCCGCGGATGGATTCGAGACAGACGATACAGGCCTCATCTATATCAGTCAACCAGAGCATAATTCTATCAATACCTTCAACCCCAAAACTGGACTCGTTGAGCTGTTTGTCAGAGATCCTAGGATGGCTTGGCCGGATACTCTTTCGTTCGTAGTGTTCCCTTCCATTGGTAACTGAACGTTGGTTCTGACATGGTCTAACTCTACATGCACACAGTGTTGCGGACGACGGATTCCTTTACTTCACTGCAAACCAGTTGTGGCTTAGCCCTGTTTACCAGAACGGAACTGACAAGAGAGTGAAGCCATTTGCGCTCATTCGAGTACCTATCCCTGGTAAACCTGTTCGGTTGATGTGATTAGTCTCGATATCTGCGAGATACAGAACTTTTATTTTTCCTTCTCATATGTACAATGACTGTAACAAGTACGGAAAACATCGTATGGGTATAATGAGGTCAGCATGTTATGGACGAGATTCAAAGAGTCAGAAACCCGGTTTCCTAGACGCCGTTAACAGATGGCTCGGGGTCGTACTGCGAAGGAATGTCAGGCGGAAACCGGGCTGGGAAAAAAAGATAAAAGCCGTACCGTTACGTGCATTGAGGTAGGCCAAGCGGAGACCTTTTTAGAATCATTGAGGTACGCCCAATGCAGTTCTGGACGTTTATGATCCTTGAACCTAATTCGAAAGAAACTCGGCTCGATCTAGCTCCTCACGAGAGGTTTAGAAGTATACCTTTTCAGTTCTCCAGATTGTCCGGGTGCTTTGCCGATATTCTTGAGACTGAAAACAGCTTTGAGCACTTGGCCCATGATCTATACAGACTGTTCAGCAAAGATGACACATTGCTCGGCTGGAAAATGGGTTCACCTTCTCGGTCAACGATTCTCCCAAACACCTATGGTGAGATTTAGAATGGTATTTCGTGGTACTGTGGATAAACACACCTGTAAATACCATCGTCGGTGAAAAGGTGGTGCTTGGTACTTCGGGCGGGGTTGAAGGAGTCGGGATTGGCATAGATCTTTGACTATACGAATAGTGAGGACTGGACCAATAATAAAATATACAATGGAAACCGTACGTCTTGACACGCGCTAGCAAGGTCCAAGAACAGTTCAGTTCCTTTCTTGATGGAGCTTTCTGCGATTGAAACGTCGCCGGATGCAGCACCTGTTGACGATAAAAGTTGTCAGAATATGAACATGAGAATGTGTTGACGTGTGGGGCACGACTCACGGAAAACTCCCTGGAATGGTGGGTCGAGGCCTACTCAACGTATGAGAGCTGTACTAGGTAACCTTGAGACTGTATATACGCACGAAGAGATTCCTTTGCAAAGTTTTCAAAGCCTGAATTGGCCTCTGTTCGGACATTTTGTTCCACCTGGTTCTTGAGACAGAGATGGATCATGTTGGTCAAAGCTAACGTGATTGTCAATCGAGCAGACTTTTGAGCGACCCAAAATCCACCTCACCCAAAGAAAGCTCTGGCACAGTTCCGACCATAATGGCCAAAACAGTGACCGCGGTTTGGTTAGCCGAAGAACCTTGCTCTTGAAGTTTCTTGACCAGAATGTGCTGTTCGTTTGCCTTCGGTTTCGAGAACAAGGAGGACATTGTGTCAAGGATGCCGGAGACCGAGAGCTAGCCGGCGTCCGCATGTCAATTCAACGCATAAAGTTTTGAAACAGTGAGCTCACCCTCTTCAAACCCAAGTGAAGTCCGCTCTCGATCTGGCCTAGGAGTTTGCGTACATGCCCTTCGACCTTTTCCTGCAGCACCATGACTTGAGCGCTCTCGACGTTCAGGAAGATGTATCTGGCGGGAACATGAGATTACGATAGGCAAATTTTCGGACAAGAACCTCACGTGTATATATCGCCTAGCATATCGTAGAACTCGCTGACGGTGAACGCCCCGTTACCAGAAGGGCTGGATTTTAGTGTGATACCAGCCTGAATATTGATTAGTATCGAGGTCAAACCGTGTTGGCGGAGATCACTCACAAGTGAAGCGGCCCAATAAGCAGGTACAGCTTTGCAAACGTCACGAACGATATCCACGGCACGTTTTTGGCCACCCGATAGTCCCCAGGAATGTTCTTTGATAAGCTTCAAGGTTTGTTTGTAGAAGTACTGAGTAGTTTCGGTCTGGCACTCAGGCAGCGACAGGATCTTGAGGACGCGGTCTTGCTCATCACGGCTATCAGAGACGGTGAAGAACCTGCACTAAATGTTTCAGCACCTCTTATAAACCGCACGCGAACGACAGACTCACCCTTTCCCTCTCCCTTTGATGACTTTGTTCGCTCTTTCTTGATATCGGGGTGTCTTGAACTCGCTCGATTTGAGGATATCTCCAATTTGGCGATAATCCTTGATGGTTTGATAGCCGGGGACGGGGCCACTTCTGGCCATATCATATTTATCCACGAGCTTCAACTCCTTCAAGTTTTCTTTCATCGAGTCGGGGGTCATGAGTGGGAAGAAAGCATATGTGCTATTCTCCGTGAACTGCTCCGGAAGAGCCCTCAAGAAGAGACGACCGAGAGTGCTTCCGAACCCCCATGCTCCTGGGTCACGCTGACAATCGGCGAAACCCCAAGCAGTGAGGTTATAAGGGGTGTAGTCGTGAGTGAAATGTCTGTCTCCACGAGTAAGTGCAATCGCGTCACTGAGGATGGCACGACTGATAGTATAGCCTGGGATCAGATGACAGGTAAGAAAACAGTCAGTTATCAATGGTGATTAAGCATCTTACCAGGGCAAAGACCAGCGCCTTCTACGACAGGTTTCGCTTCCTCCGCTTGAAGGCCGACATATAACTCAAGGTATTCGATGTTTCCGTAAAGTTTATCCGCGGCATGGGCAATTTCCGGGTCAGGGTTCCATTCTAGGAAGCTGCTATAGGCTGAATACATTTTATCATGGTCAGAACGCCCCGAAAATTAAAATTGTGACAACGTACGTTTAAGACCGAGATACTGCAGGCAGAACAAAAATATTAGTGTGGAGGTGTCTGTAAAGGTTGGTAGCTTACCCTTCGGAAATCGTTCAAGGAACAAACACCCCATTGCCTGTTTTGCATGATACCCATAATTTCATGCAAACGCATACTCGCTTGTAGCTTGCGTCAATATGAGAAGTTGTACCGGTTGATTTACGAAACCTACCTGGAGTACCCCTTGCCCGGAAAGCCCCAGCTGGGTGGTCGGTTCTGCATGAATAGGCTTAGCTTTCGGAAGGGATGAAGGATTCAGAAATCACGAACGCATTCTTGAGGACGGTTGCTAGATCTTCGTCCTTGAACTTTCCATCTTCTCCACGCTGCAATCTAGAAAGGTAATATTTTATCAAATATGCTCGTATAAATAACTCAGTAACTATGACGTACCCTCCAAACGTCCAGTGTTGAATGTCTGGGGTCATTGCCTGCACTCTCTTTGCAGCATCCTTGAAGTCTTGAGCTGTGACGACATCCGGAGACTTGCCTTCGAAGATGTTCTCGAAGACTTTGTCCACCCACTTCTCGTCCTCAGTACTAGTCGTGGCGTGCCAACGATAAA
Organism: Marasmius oreades; assembly: GCF_018924745.1. NCBI lineage: Eukaryota > Fungi > Basidiomycota > Agaricomycetes > Agaricales > Marasmiaceae > Marasmius > Marasmius oreades. Next base: position 798,504 of record NC_057324.1, read on the forward strand.
GGCAATTGAACTAAATGGGTCAAAGGTTATGTGATACCGCTGAACGAGAATCGTTCAAGGACCGCTTACCTCAACACTACATACGTTGCCTTTACCCCGCTCAAAATTCGAATGGTCCTCGTTTTTGATATCCTAAAGGAGATGATAAACTCAGAATAGTGCGAAGGCTTAATTAATTTAAGCTTACGAACCCCAAACGGATCCAAGGTCCAACTGCTGCCTTGTCTTACTAGTCCCAAGATGCAGGAGACATAGTCTGTGAACACAGCTATCGACAAGATATTTTTAGCGTTTCGACCGACATACAGCTAAAGATAACAGACCAGAGCCGAACCAACCGCAATTGATGAGCCGTGCTGTCTGGAAAAGCTCCTCATCTTGGGCGGCCAGTTCTTGTTCAGATTTGATCGTGGATGGATCTTTATTGAAGGTTCCACGTTCATTAATCTCCAGGAGTCTCTCGGCAATATACTGAGCATAAATGTGGAGTGAGTATTGTACTCCTCGGACAGGATGAATTTTGGAGTTACAGACATTATGGTTTCGGCTAAAGAGAACCAAAATCACGCACACGGCAGGCGGCAGCAATAGCAATCTGTCTTCTGCAAACACATCAGGATGGAGGAGCCCACGACCATCGCGCTTCCGGACTTTATCTTGCGCCTCTTGATTATGTCCGTAAAGTGGAGACAAGTCGACGTAGGACGACGTTTCGTTGATGTTGACGTCAGCGTGAGAAGTACGGAAAACACTATGAACAATCAGTTGTCACTCAGAATTGAATAAACGGGAGCGGAATACTGACGTGTGAATGACCAGCGCAGCGAAAGAGAACATCAGCGACGATAAGCCGGCTGGGTGCTTAACAAACTACAGAAACGGGTCATGATGGCTAGAAGACCTAACGAAGTCTAGAACTCACTCCTTCGCGTCTTAGTAGGCTAGATTAGTAATGGAATCAATAACGATCAACATCTTCGAAGATATGTCCATTACTCACGTATCAAAAATAAGACCAGGATCGGGAAGTTCGTGTGCGGGAAGAGGATGGGACTGTTGTACACTTCGGGCGTAAGGCTCCTGTGCTCTCCCTAATTGGGGGATGGCAACGTTATTGAAAGACCCATCCGCCGACCGCCAGGAATATTTGCTTCCAATACAAGTTGCAGGGGGGTGGCTAAGATCGTTATACACTGGGAAAGGTTCGTTAACGTTGGCCATTGAAAGCCGACGACATCCGACGCACAGAGCTTAATGACTTGATCTTGTAGGTCTTGTTGAACCTTACCCGGAGGAAGGTTGGATATCAATGCGAGTCCATGTTCGAGCTAATTGTAGGGGCAGGAACGAGGCTTGAGAACGTGATATGTAATGAGCACGAGCATTTGCTCACGAGCAGCTTCCTATCGTCAATAGAATCCGCGTGTCTCACGGCGTCAAGGACAGTTGACTATAGTGGGCGTAAGTCAATTCAATTGACTCAGAACGAGATCTGTGCTGACCAGAGCACTGTGTTGAGGGTGAACAGTCCCGCCCTTCTTCACCTTACAGTTGATGAGTTTGACTGAAAACGACAGGCAAGACAATATACCCACCTGTTCATTCGTGTCCTTCAACATTTTTCCTTTCGCAGTTGCAGAAGCCCCAGCGGTTGGGGTTGGGGTTCCTTCATTGGAAGAAGTTTCTGTCGAGACGCTGCTTTCCCGCTGCTAAAGAGTTATAATGAGCAAGCATTGATACTTTGGAGAATGCGAGTCAACTCACCGCCCTCTTGAAGAGGGAAGTGTTTCTTGCAATCGACGCCATGTAGTAGAAGGTCAAGGGAAAAGAACGCGAGACAAAGAGACGCGTATTTATACGAACCTCCTTGTGAGATGTTGCCGTGATGAATTCGCATGAAGTCTTCTGATGGTGACTGAGAAGTATATAGTGCCGTTGTTGCGAAGCGAACAGAAATTGCAGATGACTTCCATCTATTACCGTGGAAACATTTGACCTGTCCGAAACCTCTTAGGCGTATTGTCATCCGAATAGTAACCTGTTGAATTCAGCGGGCAATTAGATTACAAAACATGTCTATGCTGCTGTAGCCAATGGGGGTACTACAAATTTTGATACTGCCTCATCGAATAGTGCCGATTTCTGAGCCATGTCGAGGACGAGGGGATGTGTGGGATGTTCGGTCTGTAACCGTCTGGAGGAGGTAAATCAGCGAATTACTAAAGCTCAGGTACTTGAACGGGGACATACAACCAATGCTCGTCCGCTTCTCCTTTCTTGGATGGTCCAAGCCCGCAAGCAACAATATATGCAGCTAAACTTTCTGCATCATTTTGTTGTTGTTGCTCCATGGACTCCTCCAGGTCCGATTTGGCCTCCGGGATCTCATTTCGTAAAATACGAGTAACCCCACGCGCTGTCAGAATATGCGGCGAAGTCAAGGAAGGGTTGCCAAGTTGTTCGGTATAAAATGAAAGAGTGTTGGAGTAACCATCTTTTCCGGTGACAAGTCCAATGTTGGATTCGATTAGTTGTAGAAGAAGATCGTCTTCGGCCCAACGTTTTGAGCGTTCATATTCTCGTTTTGCGAGGTCAGGTCGGTTGATTGAAAGATAAATTTGAACGATGACTGCAACACTAGAGACGAAGGTCACCAAACATGCAAGAAGTACAATGTAGTTTACCCACGCTTCTAAATCTTCAGTGTCGGTACCAAGAGTCTCAAGCGCTTCTTCTACCTCGCCAGCCATCGCGAAGGCCGTTCCAGCAATGACGCGGACAGACGCCTTTTCACGGGGAGTGGCTTCAACATCGTCTCCCTCAATCTCTACTGACAAATCACGTAACTCTTCCAAAGAGGCCTCCTTCGTCGACTCGCCCTGTGCAGCCACGTATCGAGCAAGTGATGCAACCGCTCTGAACGCGACGTTGTGCGTGTTGGACGGAACGAGTTTGAGAGCAGATTTTGAATCATGGAGAGCAATGTGAGAGCGCGCTTGATACAACAGAATCGAGTTGTAATCCGCAGCATTGGGATCTGGAAGGGCCAAGGCTACGAGCGACTTGTGAGCACCTGGAGAGCTTGATTAGCTTGAGGACGATACCGCTCAGTATTACTGGATCATACCGAGGATGAATTGCTGTTTGACATGATAAAGTTCTGAAGAGTCCATATTTGTGTAGGTCGTTCGACTGCGATGGTGGTGAAAGTATGGGAAGACCAGTACACGGTGCACACCGTGGAAAAGTTAAAAGTTATACGAACGTTCACGTTCACCCTTTCACCAGTCATCGACAACAGCAATATGGATCACGACGAAGGTGCCTTTGACATTATCGTGATTGGAACTGGACTCACAGAGTCCATTGCTACTGCGTAAGCAATCAGAGCTACCATAACCTCTACTTTCTCAAACTTCGATAGTGCCCTATCAAAGGCAGGCTTCAAAGTAGCTCAAATCGATGTAAATCCTTACTATGGTGGAGATGAAGCGAGTTTAACCCAGGATGAATTCGTTCAATGGCAAGATCGTCAATTGGCAGCCAACGACATCTATTCTTCGTACTCTCGTTCATCAAGCGATGTTCTTCCTCAATCGAGACAGTATTCTCTGTCACTCTTACCATCTGTCATACCATCAACCGGGCCTCTGATATCGTCCTTGATTCAATCAGGCGTATCTCGTTATGGAGGTTTTCGCATGATAGAGCAGGTCGCAATGTATCATTCATCTGGGACAGTCAAGGCCGTACCTGGGAGTAAAGAAGATATCTTCAGGGACAAGACCATTACTCTTGTTGAGAAGCGTCGACTGATGCGGTTTCTAAAGTTTGCATCTGGAGATTTTGAGGAATCAGAAGAGCTGTCAGGAAAGGAAGAACAGACTTTTGTTGAATTCCTGAAATCCACTTTCTCCCTGAATGACGATATCTCGAATGCCATCACCTACGCTCTTGCATACTGTCAATCACCGTCAGGTATGGAAACAGGTATTCTACGGAGCCCGAAATTTTCGCTGATATCAGCCCTCAGATCCCACTGCTCCCGCGCTGCAGAGATTGCGTCGCTATCTTCATTCGGCTGGACGTTATGGCGCTTCCCCTTTTCTCGTGGGTCATTATGGTAGCGCTGGAGAAATTGCTCAAGGTTTTTGTCGTACGTCAGCGGTTTCGGGAGGAGTCTACATCTTGGGACGGAATATTACTTCTGTGAAGTGCACAGCAGACGGCGAGTTCCCAGATCCGGATCGGCCTTCATATGTTATCCACATGGATGAATTTCCGGAGCCTCTAACTTGCCGGGTCTTAATTTCCTCCTCAAGCCGAATTCCTCAAGAACTCCTCCCCGCTACCCAGCTCTCTAAACTTCGGGAAGCCCCCGATAACGTCACGACGGCGAGATGCATTGCCATCATCGATAAACCGTTAAGATTCTGTTCATCCTCAAGCCAGGAAGCCACTCCAGTGACAACTGACAATGAAGAGTTTGTGGATAATTTGTCTGACCAGTCACCGAAGTCGATGGACACAGGGATCCTTATTTTCCCTCCCTCTTCGCTTCAAGGCGGAGGAGCACTGTCCACCGTTGACGTCCTGATCGTAGGAGAAGGAACAATGTCGACACCTCAAAACAAATGTACGTCTATCTTCTTTTGAAGGCTACCGCCCGGCACTCATATCGTGGTAGGGATACTATATTTATCAGCGCTCAATCCTCGCGGTGAATCTCCGGAAACACTGCTCAAGCCTTATCTACAAGCCACCCTCAGGTTGCGAGCAGAAACGTCCCCAGATTCGGAACCTCTCACGCCTATCTTCACTTCGTTTTACAATCAGCGGTCACCACCTCCAGCACATGCATCTACTCCCCGTTCCCCTTCTACGACCTCCTCTACGAGATCGTCAGTTCTGCCAAACTACATCCTTGTTCCACAGCTTTCTCTTCAGCCACTGCCTGAACCGCCGGATATCGCAAATGTTAATGCGGAGAAAGTGTTTTGGGATGCGATGAGGTTTCTTAGACCGCAAGCTCTCAGTGCTGATCAAGCTGAAGGTCTAAGCTTCTGGCCTCCGCTCCCCAGGGATGAGGAAGACGATGATGACTCGTGAGGTGGAACTGGGGTGTCCAGGGACGTTCAGGAGTTCGGTGGACGGTGGCGCAACATTGCTTGGCTGCGTTGTTTCAGGATAAATTGTTCCTTGGATGAGTTGTCTTAGTACATCGGGAACCCAGGGTAGCGTTGAGTGTAAAGCTTGTACAAATGATATTGACAATGCGGGAAGTGTAATCCGGTGGCGAGGTGATCGGTACTTAGTATTCGATCCAGGCCCAGTTCCCATAAACTCCCAGTGTAAATAATTTTATTACATGCTTCTTTCTCCGACATTCCGTTTCGTGGTCTGACAGGAACGATGCGCGATGACCATGAAAGAATTGTCATACATAGAGCTTTTCGGAAGACTTTTCCCTTACAATTTTACATGTAGAAACACTGTGAAAGTGAGACCCAACATGTCCAAGGCAAACAAATATATAATTACAATAGCATCCAAGATATATACCATACTGTTTCGGGAGCTGTTCGAACGATGTGCGAGCTCGAGAATAATAAGCGGCCGTGCCGCCGTCCAAAGTCGTCGGCCCCCACGCGCCGGCTGGTTGTTGTACATAACCTTACTGTTCTCCTTCACCCGTACCAATGCTCTTGGAAGTCGTGTAAAATTTTGGCAAATCCATTGAATGATCCTTCCATGAGCGCGTCCGGATGTTCTTCCCGTGGTGAAAATGTGTCAGGATAACCCTCTGTGAGTGGGATTTAAACATGTCATTCTACCGAATTCGATTGATTATCATGCATCAGAAATAAGTAAAAAAAAACACACCATTCGCTTGAGTGCTTACGGCGTTCGTCACTTGAAGAATGAATTCTAATACATCTCAGTGTGTCCTCGGGAAGTCTTTCCAACAGTAAGTATAACCATGTCCACGTCCCCCGGTAAGTCCAAACACCCCTTCCACCCTCGATATTTCCTTCGTACTAAAGGAGACTCTTGTCAATTATAGATACTGGAAGAGGCTTTGGTAATACCCTCTCCGGTGGCATTCAAGACGTGTCTGCTCTTCTCCCTCTTCTGGGCACTGAGCAATGCGAACGGCATGTAGGGTCTGCTCTTGACAAGGGATTTCTTTACGCAGCGGCGACACCTTTATCGATTTTTGGAAGCCTCGGGATTGTCAAGACAGCCTTTGCGACAGTACTTGCAACTACGACATATCCATTTCGTGGTGCGAATTGGTTAGCTGATGCTGGCTTTGCTTCTACGGGAACGGTCTCCTCTCTTGTCACAATCCAGAATGGGACGGTGGAATACGGTGCCGAGAATTGTTTGCGCCAGCTGCTGGATGACCAGCATATTGGGGATCCTGAGCTTATTTCTAGTGTGGATTGGTCAGGTTGGGAAAGACGGGTAGTAGACGCCGAAGCAGTGAGTGGCCGAAATTGTGGTGCAAAGTTCAATTCTTAATATCTGATTACTCAGAATTCCACAAAACGCGTCGTTCCATGGAATTTGAAACTGATACTGGCGTCTGCACTTGGATCCATGATCAGCATGACACCTTATCTATACCTCATCAGCAGCACATGGGGTGAACCCCTCGCATGGCTGTTTCCTGCTCTTCGATCGTTCGGTTCGTTCCTGTGCGTCGTATGCATCCAGCTGGCGCTCCAACTCCGAATCCATCGCATTGTCCAGTCACGGCTCCTGTTGATGAAATTCCAGAAACGGTCTCCCAGTAATAACACAGGTCCAAAAACTCTAGAGAACGAACTTCATGCTTACTTTTTTGGACACGATTCAAAGGCATCATTCCTGAGTCTTGTTCACCTCCGTCCTCGTATCGGAGATCTCGAAAGAGCTAGTTGCAAGGGTAACTCCGATTGCGACGAGATGGAACGACAACACGCAGCTACCTTGCTGAGCTTTGACTGGCTCCTCTTCCTTTATCAAGTTATGATCATCATTGGAATGGGCATGGTAGTAGCAGGTTACATCGGCTGCTTCAATCTTGTCGGGAGTGTGGATATCGTCAGTGGTCCTTACGTATGGGTTGGATTGGAATCACTTCTCTCATTAGTGAGGATATCGCTCTGGGGCTTGAATCCGGCTTGGGATGAGAGCACTGGGTTGAGGTTATCGCTCCGGTTAATTTCCAAGGATATGCCAGCTCCCCCCGAAACCGAGGATTCCGATAAAGGAGCTTCTCTCTCTTACTTCCCCCTCATAACAAGCCCTACTCCTATTGATTTTGTGGAAAAAAGGCGGCATCACCCGAACTTTCGTGGAGTTACTTTTGTTGCTCACCCTGAAAGCGAGTTCTTGGGCGCTGCCACATCATATACCGGACCTCTAAATCGCTTCAAATCAGACGACATCTCCTCTCTCCTCTATGCTGTGCTTAACCTCGGTACGGCAAAAAAAGTATTGTGCACAGTTGTTGTCCTTGCGCACTCTCGTGCTTCAATATGCCTGGTTTTTGACGACGCCCACTCCTGGGCGATCTCGTCCACCTACAAGTTGCTCCCCGGAACGACCACTCTTCTGGTAACGTTCGAGGATATAATAGAAGAAACCAGCATTTTAATACCTCGGGAAGTTTATGATATGGTTTCTAGTCACGCCCGGAACCTAGCATCTCGGTTTTTTGGTTTACCGCGTACCGAACTGGCTATCAAATGGGACCTCACTACCATCCAAGCCAATTCAATGTCCAGCGATGAGAGGATTGTTGTCGACTCCTTGACGGCGCACGACAAGCAATACAGGGCGACTAAGATTGAAAACTGGACGCAGAAAATTGTCTTTATGAGGCGAAGAAGACGAATTCTGGAGCATCTGAAGGACACCGCAGAATCAACGATGAGCGAAAATTCTTCTCTCGTGCACAAGTTGCACCTATTCTTATTCGAGAGCTTCATCTTGGAGATGGATTTGTGTCTGCAGGACCACGAGTTCGCCGAAAGACGAGCCTCCGATAGGTCTCTTATTCGCCGGCTTGCCCCTGAATGGACACTCGGGATGCAACAGCGCATAAGTGAAGAGATGCAGATGATAGAGTCGCTGTGCCCAGACCCGGACCATTTACCTTTTGTGATATGGAACGAGCTTCAGTCAGGTCTTCAAATGTTACGAGAGTCGGAAGACTTTGTGAAGGTGCTGCGGTGGATGGGCGATTATGTTAGAAACCTGAAGATGCCATTGGAGTCAGTAAAACCTCCCCCAGTATATTTCGAGGACGCGTTGGGGGGCCGCTCCTTATTCGTTCTCTGGGCACGGATTTCTGGTGCATGGGTTTCCGATGCTACTGAGAAAGCCAAGTTCGAGCAGGAGTTCCATTTCGCTTTACTGAGACTCAAGACACTCTTGACTCGTGGCTTTTCTCGTTCAGCGGTTGCGGGAGACGTTCTTTGCTCGTCTTCTTGTTTCTTCAAGCCTTATCTGGCCATGGATGAGGTGTCGGATTATCACTTGTTTGGTCTCTCGCGGAGCAATGCCCCGTGCGTATTGCAATTGGGACCGGAGGACCCGAAATCGACTCTCGGTCAGTTAGCCTCCCTGGATACAATGCATCAACTCACCACTCTCGATGTCGTTCATGTTCCGACAACACCCGAATTCCCTGATCTTCTCTTGGGAGTCCTTGAAAAACACACTAATATAGTGGCTCTGTCATGTCCAAGACTTCTTGATGATGCTTTGAAAACCCAGCTCATTCAAGAACGTGTATTCAAGAATCGAGAAATGTGGAAGGAAAAGGCTAGCCAACGGAATGCAGAATTCCAGTATCTGGTTGGATTCGAAGCAGATAACCCGTTCGGCGTGGAGGAGCAAAGTAATCCGGCATGGGAGCTTATGGCTATGTCGAGAACAGAGCCAGAGGAGGAAGTTGCGAAGACACTCACGGCGGAACAGGATGTGTTGTGTCTACACGAAGGTCGTGTCGAATGCCTGATCTTAGTCTACACCCCAACTTCTGGTCGTGTAACATTCACCTTTCGCGCTCTGGCAGAAGATTACGACGAAGGTACCTGGAAGGCAGATGGAGTTCAGGTCGAGGTTCGTTTGAAGGGTGGCGCAGAGACGGAGTGGACGTATGTTACGGAGTCGCGACGGGACTCTCTTGCGCTTGACAAACCACTCCAGGTCGTGGTTGAACTGGGAAAGGGGGATTACGAAGTTCGGATCAGGCTATCAAAAAGCTATAGTCCTGACGATTTCTTTGGCGGGAATGTTGTCAAACTACAAGGGCTAATGGGCGCGGATTTCTTATCAGACTCAAGAGTCGGAAGTTGAACTTACCCATCCGATTGTGACGCTCAGCACTTCAGCGAGCTGTCGTCGGCGGTCGCGAAGCCTGTCCGATAACAAAAAGACGTTCGTTTGTATCTGAATGGGACTTAAAATCCCTTTCTGACTTTCTTCCTCTACTCATTACTGTCTTTACTATCGTTTCTCTGAACCGAAAATGTAAGCGTCAGAATTAATCTGTCATAACCGCATTGCTCAACTAAACTTATGTTAGATGTGAATCTTTTTTTAGTAAACTAGTCGCAAATCTCAAAATCAAGTCAGAGGCAAAAACGAAGATACTCAGTCCAATCTTGACGCTTAGCCTTTAAGCTTCAAGGCAGTCAAGCGGCCCGTGTCTTGAAGCACCTCCCTTCGGCTTCCCTCAGCCCTGTCATGGGAATCTCGACCTCGGGTAACTCAGATTCCTATGTTTCATGTATTACGACCTGTATCTATGTATACCATAGATTCCCACCGTTGACATTTCTGCTTCCGTCTAAAATGTTTGGCGATGCACTGGGTGGTTACGCTGTTGCCTTCTCCACCTTTCTCTTAGGCAAGTGGAACGTCTCGACAACATGTCCTCCTGCACGATCCGTATCGTTATTGTTCGAGAACGATGCTGACTGGGAGGTAAGTGCCATACCTTGTATCGATGTTTTTTACTGACCCGGCCTTTTGGCAGCATTTTGGCGATCATTCCAGCGCTTTGTTTTTTCACGAACCGGTCACTGGCGCAGAAGCAAAGACGATATGCAAGGAACATAATGAGACGTTGTTTGATGTCAAAAATCTAGCAGAGTATGTGTTTGAAACTCTTCACCAACAGCACGTTTCATGAATTACCGGCTCCCCAGAATCTCAGCGCGTTTCTCATATTTTCAGTTCATGGGAGAAGTAGACGAAAGCGAGCAGTATTGGGCCGCATCCAGCGGGAGGACATGTGCAATAAAACCTCTGCAAAAACGCGACTTTTGTGTTGATATTCCAAGTTCGGACGCGACACTGCCATTCCTTTGCACCAACTCCGCTCCCCACACTACCTCGGTGGATACCGATTTCTCTGACGCACCGAAGGTCGATGTCGCCTCGAAGGGCACTGTGTTTACAGGGTACGTTCAGTCACCAACCTTTCCGTCTCGCCCGATTTCCAATGGGCTGATTCCACCACCGCAGGACACGCGACCATCTGGCTTTTCGTTTCATGGGAATCCCATATGCACAGGCTCCCACTGGTCCACTACGTTTCAAGTACAGCCAACCTTGGCACGGGGACCGCGTCGATGCTACAGCGCGTAAGTCGGCGCTCAATCTCTTTTTTCTACCCACTAACTGGCGGTGAAAGTCAAACCAGGTTGCCTTCAATTTGGGTACTTCGAGAATAACAATTTAGGTGTGAATCCTTGGGGCATAAGCGAAGACTGGTAAGCGGAAGTTTTCACCGTTTTTTCCCCCTGACATTTGATTGATTGATTGAATCCAACACAGTTTATATTTGAATGTTTACACCCCTCACATACCGTCAGAGTCACGCAACGAAGAATCGCCCAAATTGAAGCCAGTTCTCTTTTGGATTCATGGAGGTGGCAACACATATGGTCTTGGTTCCGACCTTACGTTCGATGGTGGTCCTTTGGCGTCCCGCACAGACACCGTGGTAGTAACAATTAACTACCGGCTCGACGTATTTGGCTTCTTGGCCCTCAACGACGATGTCATTACCGGAAACTACGCGTTGTCAGATAAGATTACTGCTTTGCAGTGGGTGAAGGATAATATCGCCGCTTTTGGTGGTGATCCGAACAGAGTGACGATCTCTGGTCAATCAGCAGGAGGCTGGTCGGTAATTGACCTGCTGAGAAGCCCCAAAGCAAAGGGACTTTTCCATAGAGCCATTTCTCAGTCAGGGGGAGCCGGTACTTTTGCCACCCCAGAACAGGCTGCCTATATGGGAGGTGAGTGCTTGAGCACTGAGGTTTTCTCTGCAAGTGTAATTGATAGTCATATATCGCAGGTCCATTGACTTCTCAATTTTGCAATGGAACAGCTGTCGAAAGATTGGAGTGTCTCCAAGGGATTCCAGCGGACAACCTCATCAAGGCATCGCGTAAACCTCTAGCATTCTGGCCATCCGTGAAAGACGATGTTTTCATCTTCGACTCTCCAACGCATCAGATTAGTGAAGGTGCTGGTAGTATTAACAGTGTCCCATTCTTGATAGGTTTTGTGCCCGATGAAGGTCAATCGTACGTCTACGTTCCGTAGTGAACAGTTTTCTTTATAACTGATTGTGTTAGTTGTCCAGGGCCCTAGGGGCGTTCCCGATTGACCTCAACCCCGATGAAAAGGACTTCCAACTAGCGATCTCAAAAGTCGTTGGACCGGATGTTGCGCAAAAAATGCATGATTCCGGTTTATGGAAGACTAACGACGAATTCACCCCATGTATGTGTTCTTCGTCGTGTGTTTTGACTCTTACTCACGACGACTTTGTCGTAGATAATGCTACTAACAATGCATTCGGCAACTTAATTCTGACCTGCCCTGCTGAGGAGATGATCACTGCAGCAGTGAAATCTGAAGTATTCCCGTCCTTGTAAGTTTGACAGTGGTGCTGTGTCCCTTATCGCCACTGGTTGATTGACTAGGTCTTCTTTTCTATGATCTAGGTATGTCTATATCATGAGGCGTGGTTATGGGCTGCCGTTCTTGAATCCGTTCAATTTATGCACCTTCCCCGTTGGAAAGCCCCAACCATACTACGTCTGCCATTCCGCCGACCTGTATCCAGTCTTCGGCACCTATCATATTTATTCACATCCAGTACGAGTTAAGGAGGATATTCATTATACCGCGCTGGTACAAGACATGTGGGGTGCTTTCGCTAGATCTGGGAACCCGAATCCAGATAAAGAGTATCTTAGGGCTCGAGGTCCCGCATATGAGAGTACTTTGAAGGCTCTTGAAGGTGGATGGACATGGCCTCAATTCACTGGCGACGGTAATCAGGAGTTGGTCGCGTCGCTCGACTATCCTGGTCTGACTATTGATGATGGGATGCCGGATGGGAAGAACGGACGGTGCGCATTTTTATTGCAAGATGGCATGAGATTGTTCTAGTGGCTCAGGCAGGCGTGTCCGGGAAGGTCATGAATTATATAGGTTTTGGATGTATTCCTACTCTTAGATATACTAACACAAGCAGAGATTCTGCACAGTCAAATGCCGTGAGCAGTACAATGTAACGAGTGTGGCGGATAACTTGCGTTGAGAGTCTACTTCGGCTCTGGCCGAGGTTCTGGGGAATAAGGCATGAGAGATTGTTCTGAGCCGGAATTGAAACGACGTACGACTCCACTGTACGCTCAAAATTAAGTTGTCATAACCTTTTCCATTGACTTTCTCCATCGCCTTCTGAGCCACCGATCGTTCTTCGAAACTGACGAAGGCAAAGCCTTTACCAGCACCGGTATCTCTATCTCGTCCAACGTAAACCCTTGCCACACGACCAAACATGCCAAAGAGTTCCCTCAGGTCGCTTTCCTGCGTGTCTTCTGAGATATTGGTAACGCGGAGAGTAGGGAGGTCGTCTCTGTTTCCTGTACGCATAGACTCTCCCTGGCGTGGCCCACCACGCATGGATGGAGGAACATATTTTCCGGTTGACGTTGACGGAGCGGGAGCAGCGTCAGTTTCAGGCGGCGGCATTGTGTCCTCGTCGCGAGCGAGTTCTACCCATAACGATGGGGATCAGAACAGGGCATCGATTGAACTTGATTTGACGTACCATCCCCAGTAGTGAGCCTTCCTTTGTAGGGACATTTCGCAGTAAAATGTTCTCCTTGACATAACCGACAGACCACCTTTCCAGTCGTTGTCTTGACAGGCTTCTTCTCTACTTGCTCTTGTTCATGAACCTGATTGACAGAAGATTCAGAAACGGATCCCCAAAATTACAAACTACTCTCACGTTGTTTCCTGCGGTAAGCACGAGGGTCACATTTTCTCCGACAGTCGTTGTAGCTGTATCAGGACCGCGGGGTTTCCCTTTCTCAGCACCGAACTTTGCCCATTTTGCCCTCTCTGCGACTTGATGGTCGACGACGGACTTTTGCAAAGTTCTTTTGAATTTACGGGTGATCTGCATTGTACATGGTAATCAGAGGAGTCCTAATCTGCAGAGTTAGGACGGGACGTACTTTAACCTTTTTGCCAGCGTCATTCACGGTGAACTCAACGACAGTCCGAATGCCATTCTCATCGACCGATTCGGTTTTTTGTTGATCTAGGCCGTATCCTTGAGTGCCGAATTTGCAAGATTTTCTTCACAGGGCTCACCGAGCTCGTCAACGTCGTCTGCCCAAGAAGTTTTTATTCTGATGAGTTATTAGAGCCTTTATTCGTGAATGTGCAGTTTATTGGACTTACGCTGCCATCGTAGTTACTAGTGGAGGAAAAAAGTAGTGTGATGTCACGGCAGTAACTGGCAGTGACTTTTCGTTAGCCAACTCGCCGTCATTATATCTTATGAACCGACTTCTCGACCATCAAAATCCCTCGTTCTCAGGACTAGGGAAAGGACAATAGCAACGCAAAATCCAGTGGTGATTGGGAGAGAAAACGTTAAGTAAGACAAGTAACACAGAACGAAACGGAAAACTATGGTATCAGAGTGACGACACTAATATGCATGGAACAGGAGCATAATATTGGAACTAAAGTTGGACTCGTTCAGTATGTAGGTCTCGAACTGCCCTCATACTCCTACCGTTACACGGTGAACAAATTCATACCTTTGAACACGAGGACGGAAGCTCAAGACCTTTCCTTATCATCCACCTATTCATGGGGCCTGACTCAAGATTCTTCCATAAGCTCGACAATTTCGCCAATCGGGACTACGAGAGCGATGACTCAAATTACCGCAATCTTCATGAAGTAGCTTGGAAAAAATAAGGACCGTAACGCCATTTTCGAGGATGTCGTTGGCTCTGAACCTTATAAATCCCTCAAACTTCTCCTTCCACACACTGTTGGACATGAAGATCACCTGTTGGTCACTTCTGAATATAAAGCCGCTCTATCCGATGCAAAACGCTGGTTCGACGGACGGAAGGACCTCAAAACAAAGTTTACTCGGGAGGAGTCTTGTTGGCCTCTACCGGAGGACGAAGATGAAGGTGAAGACCAGCAAATAAATACCGATGCCGACCCGGGTTGGCCCACCTCGTCCAGTGCCCAAAGTGTTTTAATCGTCTGTGGGATGCCTGGCATCGGTAAGCCTCACTAAGACTCTGAGGATAACCTCACAATGACGTTTCTTTATCTGCAGGGAAGAGTTGTTTTCTATATTGCGTTCTTGTAGCTTCCCACTTGCTTTCAGACCGAACGCGACCGCTTTACCTATTGGTGTGACAAGGCATGTTTACTTGCGACATGGAGCCTTTGCGTATGAGTATCTGCATCCCGACCAGCGTCTGGTTTCTTATAGATTCAAACATGGATATTGTATCTCCGACAGAGTTTTGTGGAAAACTTAGACTATCACCTCCGCTCCCGGGGAAGCTATGTTCGACTCTTTCCTCGTAACGCCAAGCGCTACCACGATTACTCTTAGTGCTCAAAAGGTGTCAAAATTGGTTGCGAGAGTATCATTGAGTATGGCATATGCGCGTGCATGTAACGGACAAGGCGACGACAGTAGGATTGCCAGTGATCAATATATCGATAACTATGACATCTTGTTAATTTCTCTGCCTAATTATCCATCTCTTCTTCGGTAATTTCTTCCTCGCATCGACAGTTTCCGACATTCTCACTCGATTTCTCTATTTCATATTAGGTCAACAAGAACATATTATTTCCGCCTCCCGAAAATCGAAATGCTTTTGTTTTGCAACAGAACAAAACGGAGAATCAAATATGGTATCGAAGGAAGGGATGACACATAATATTTACAATCAGGTAAGATATCGATTATACATCATACACAAAAAGAAACATCAAAATAATGATATATGGTATAGGCACGCAACGAACAGGGGAAGTGATAGCGATCACTTTTTCAACACCTTCAACAACGCCTTGACACCCTCAATCCCAAATCCGCCGTCTGCAGTAGAATAACAAACATACATCGGCACCCTTCCAGAATCAAACTTGGCTCTGAAATCGCCTCGTTTCAGTAATCCGGCCGTACCGGCTACCTTCGAATACACCTTCGACAGCCCAGCAATCTTCCATCCCGAGAGGTTGGCTTTCGGATGAAGGGTGTCAGATGCTGTTATACCAAAGGTGACTTTGGGAGGTCGTGAAGGCGATGCTTTTTGAAGGAGCTCAAGCGAGGTGTGGATGAGGAGTTCAGACGTGCCTCGGGGTGCGGAAGGGAAAGAGATGGCATTTTTGATGAGGTAGTAGGGCGAGGTGGAAGCGGACTTGGACTCCATATGGAGAGAGAAATCAGTGTCGAGGGAGGAGGAAGATGAGGAGAGACTATGAGAAGAGAATATGGGTGATTGAATGGGTGATTCAGAATCCGACGAAGAGGTGGATTGGGAAGACTCTCGTTCGGGAGATGTCTCTGGAGAGGACTTGTGGTGCCGAAGGAAGAATTTTCGTTTCTGTTTGAGCGGAGATGTGGTTGGGGCTGGGGCTGGAGCAGGTACGGATGATACCTCGGAGGCAGGAGGCTGGTACGGCCCGTGAATGGGAGTGAGGATCAAAATCCCGACGATGTGACCCTCGTGGCGAGCGACCAAATATCGACGGTGCTGTTCATCTATCCATGGAAGTCCAGTGGTCTGCAGGGTACATGGTAAGTCATCTGACCTGAACTGTAGAAAGAAGCCAACTTACAGAGGCCAATTGGACACCTTTCAGACCTTTACTCTTTCGCCACTCAAGTAAACCATCTTCCACCTCCTGTCTGTCATGCTGCGACCAATTTTCTGTCGTTTCCTCAACTGAAACGCCAGCTCTCTCTGCTCTCCGAAGGTTCTTTTTCAAATCCTTGACTGCACCGACGCCCTCCTTCCCCTTCGCGTTCGTCAATTCCAGGATATGATCTGGATCGAGTACTTCCTCGTGGATACACTCGACCGTAGACCATCCGAGACCACGTTCTTTATCGTTGTTGGCTAAAACGGTCTCGAGAGCGAGATCGGCACAACACCAAACGGGTTTCGCTTTTTGTTCGTCTACTGCCCACGACGCAAAGGCCTTGGCAGTGGGACCGAGAAGGGAAACGTCGGAGACGATAGGGTTACCCCATGCAAAGATGTAATGTTTGTGTTGCATGTAGCCTTGGATGGGGAGGAAGGTAGCAGAGGGGTTCTCGGCGAGGAAAGAGGCGGGTGCTTGCCATATTTTGTAGCGAGAGAACTCGAGCCAAGCGGTGGAAGAAGAGGAGCCGTGGGTGGAGATGAGATGAGCGATGGACGATTTATCGAAGGAGGAAGAGGAAGGCTCGACGCGGTCACGCTCGTCCTCATCGTCGTCAAAGTTGAATATGGAAGACCTGGCGTCGGAGTCAATGTCGCTGGACTCTTGGTGCTCTTGGCGTTGTTGGGATTCGTGCACTGGGATCGACATTGTTGACAGGGCAGGTGCAGGTAGAGGAGGATCTGTGTTGGAAGGAGTAGCAGAAGGCTGGCTTTTATAAGTCCGTACCGTGGCCCAAGTTACATTCGATGTCTGATCAGCAAGCTTCTTACTCATCATCGACAAGCGTCATTTGTCTTGCATTTATGTCGCCGACTCGGATTCCAAGGTCTCGGCTAATCCTTGCTTACCTCCTCGGCGGAAAATCCTTTTACATAAATTATTCCCTAGGATTTTGTAAGCCTCTCAGGATAGCCCACAATGGCTCGCAAAGCAATTTGAGACTGCGCCTCAAATCTGAGGAGCTACATCCCAGCTACACTAGATGCGTCATGCAGTACTTTTTTTGTTTCTCCAGTTTAACGTGGTACAAGTAGTCTAGTACTAGTCATGCAGTACTTGATGATTGTAGAACCAAAACATCCATTCATTGAGCCCCGGAATACGCTCTACATGACACCCGTCAGTCCTCGGGTCGATGGAGGACACCCTAATAATGAGATGTCCGTGGCCGTTATCGGAGGTTACAGGTGTAGGCGTTGTCGGACATTATGCTTATCGGACCGATGCGTTGTGCCTTTTACTAAAAAGGGCTGGCGAACTAAGATAGCTAATCATGACTTGTTCGGCGTTGAGTAAGCACGTGTAGGCGGTAAGCAGCCAATCAGAAAGCCGCTTTGTCTTGCCGCTTGATTGAGATTATGAAGTACTTGGGGTGTATACTTTTTATATCGAATACCCGGCACCTGCGAGGCTCTGCACGACAGGCCCTGCGACATTTGGATCCACTTGTGCCAACAGCGTCTTCAGCCTGACCCCACCATCCGACTTTGAAAACCTCACCATTTCCTCCCCCAGAAACTTCTGAGTGTCGGTCACATACGAGAGAGGGTCCGTCTCCGAAGATTCTGCTGCCGCCAGTCTCGAATATGCAGCTTGATAACCAGCACTCTGTTCCTCTTCATCAATAGCGGTCATTGCTACAAAGGCGTCGTCGTCGTCGCCGCTTGGTCCGGATGACTTAACATCCTTCAAGTTATTTACCGGTCCAAAGAGCTTAATGAGGGATGTGAATGCTATTGGCCTGTGTTTTTACATGTAAAAACAAATAGCCCTGACGTAGATGAGAAAGAACGTACCATGCCTGTACAGACGGCGATTGGAGGAAGCTCTCACTCCTAAATAACATCCTTACCATCCCCACCTCGGCTAGTTTCTTATCCTTTGGAGTAATTTTGTCGAACTGAGTTATAACAAAGTTATTAACAATTTGCAACCAGAGTCTGAGAGCGTATGGTCAGGAAACGTTTCAAGAAAAGGGTCAGAAAAAAGTCACACCCAGATTGAATTCCTTCAACTCCACTGATAACATAGTCCGGACCAAGACCTTCCACGTTCAATGCCATGGTGTACAGCAAGAATTTGGAGAACAGATAGACGAAGTTATCTGTTTTACTCGTATGCATCCTTGTAAGCAATGTCATGAGGATCGGTCGGAAGAACTGGTTCAAATCATTTCTAAAGTTGAGGTCAGAGAAAAAAAAGATGAGAAATGAGAACTGATCGGCTCACGGATCTACGTAAGTCACAACAGCCATCAGCAATTCGATGCCCCAGACATCGTTAATTTTGGATGGTATCAGTCTCTGTTGTACCAATCCAAGAATACTTGCCAGCTGTCCATTCGCTACCATTTTTTTGACATCTCTCCTCAGATACGCCTTGAGCAATCTGACTAGACCGGGAATACTTCCCTTTTGAGCCCAGACAGATGGTCTGAGAAGGAAAGATAACAATGATTCATATGGACCGGGGATGGTGTTCACATCGTGGAGTGATAGCATCTGTGCAAGGATTTGGAATGTGTAGGGAATGTACTCTAACGAAGTATTAGGTGAACGTCGGTCGGTTATGAATTGAGAACACTTACGTTCGATATCGTTTTGAAGGATATTGGTAAATTGCCCAAACAGCTGCTGCTCGAAAACATTCAGCGTGTTGTTCGATCTGTTCACTACAAATCTAGATCACGGTAAGTTTATAGAACTGACGTACGAAGGTCTAATTTACCTCATTAAAGCGGAAATGCTTTCGAAAATATATTGATCGAATTTGGGATTGCTCGGGTTCCTTGAGATAACCGCGACGATTGCTACCAGTCTATTGAGCAAAGGTTCGTATCCGGGGGTCAGGGTCTGACGGGCGGTGACGATAATGCGCATGATGCCTGTGAGAGACAACTGTCACGTATAGGGTCGGGCTGAGTGAAAATGCATACATTTCATGAGATGATCATTTTCTGCCGCCTTTTCTGGCGTCGCTGACCCTTCAATCTTGGAAAGAAGTGCATTGATAAGACCAGAGGCGAAATCGTGTATATCGGAGTATGTGAACCTGACCAAAAGAGTCGGTCGCGTAACATGAAAACCGAGAAACTCGACTCACAGCATTTGACTTTGTCCAGTACCTGAACCCCGAATGGCCAATACCCGTTCAATTGCAATCGCCGCATATGTATATGTGACATAGTTGTCGGATTCCAAGTGCCGCGCGAGTAGTGGAAGAACACCGAGAAGTTGGGATTTTGTCAACTGCGGAAGGGACCAATTCAGTACGCCAAAGAACATAGCGCTATGGACTCTTACCTGATTTCTGAACGTATATAAGAACCTAATTGCATCGACTTGCAGAATCGGGTGCACAGATCCAGAGTTCTCCACCTGGAGATCCTGGAATACATGATCCGAGAAAAATTTGACGACGTCCACGAGTGCGTTCGTAGAGGTGACACCATGCTGGCTGGTTCCACCTCTTGTCGCGAGAGCAGTGAGTAAATAGATAGCGCTATCCTTGTGCTTCCAGCCCTCGCTGTCCTGTCCTTGCCCGGCAGTTTTGTAACCGTCCAATCCTTTACCAATCCATTTCCCGACCACTTCCGTGGTAATCTTCTCGCCTTCACCGTCGCCAGTGCCGACCAAAGCCTTTACAACGTCGGCAGCGGCTTGACGACGAGTAACACCGTCGTTGGAAACACCCATGCCAGCAGCACCGCCTCCCACGACGCCGAGAGACAGGTCCAGCCGTATGAATTCTAATGGATCGTCCTCAAACTGCTCTAATTCGTGCTGCCTCAGGTAGACCTGAAAATGTCGCGTCATGGGACACGAAACATGGACGGTTTCTGGGAATTACGCACATTAGGTATGACTACGCCTTCGACCAAGGTCGATATCGTCTCTGGAGTTGTAAAGAGTTGGGTGTAATGACCGGAGCGAATTGCAGTTGAGAGGAAACGCAAGGATTGTGAGACAAGGGGATCATCAGAGACGTTCTCTACTTTGTCGGACCGTATTAAAGACCAGACAGATTGCACAAGTGTCGGGATGGCAGCGGAAGACTGCAGTTGCTCAGGGTAAAGTTTGACAAATAGCTGGCGATCGGCGTTAATTAATGAAATTATAACGTTGGTCGAAATGGATACGTACCTCCACCACCTCCAAAAGAGCTTTTTTGAGTTGCGAAGGTAACGATGGGGTCAATTCGTCGGGATCGGTTCGAAGCTCGTCAGGATCCCACTCCAGGAACATAGGGAACCACCCAGTTCCTGCGAAAAATTCATTGTGAGAGTCTTCTATCGCGGGCGGAATATCCTGACATGTAAAGTCGTGATATATCTCCACGAGCAAAATCATGCATTGAGTGAGAATAGCTTTCTCCTCTTTGGGAGTGGACGCAAAATTTGGGTTTTTGACGAGTGTCGTTGCGACTTGTCTGAATAGGTTGAGGAAAGGTGACATAAGCTTTTCGAAAACGAGGTTGATTTCTGTGAATAGCTGATCGGAACGAACATGAGCGCGCCACGGTTGAAATATAGAATGGGCAGTATGGAGAACGCCGAGAATAGTGTTGGAATTCGTTGTATTCAGCGATGCCACTAGTTGCTAAAGCTAAGGTTGAGACGTGGTATCGAGAACAAGGAATATGAGAACGCACATCAATCAAGTCTGGCCACTTTACAGGGAAGTCGAGCTCAGCGACGAGGGCCACTGATTCTGCCATTTGAGCGCGTATAGACTTGTCTGCAGGGCTGGAGAGCGCGAGCATCGCGGGCACTAGCTGACCTCTTAGGGCCATTTTATCCTGCTCTGAGATCGGTTGAACATCCTCCTCCCACCGCAGTTTGACGAGATTTTTGAGGTAAACACTTGCTGAAAGACGAACGGCGCGATCTGCAGATTGATCCAGGACAAGTTGTAGGAGATGCGGAAGAAAGCCTGGTTGCTCGCTCAACGCGTTCAGATTCTGTTCTGCCTGCTTCCTAGTCGTCGGATTGAGTGAAGCAAGGAGAAGATTTGGGAGATCTGCCATGAAGAGGTCGTGATGAGGTCGTGAATATGATGGAAGGGAAATGATTGTAATTTACTTAAAATGTAAACCACAAAATAGGGTCATGAGACCCGGAGCTGTCACGATGTGTGACCGTTTGTTGCTTCAAGAATTCTCTCATCGCTCCCTCCCCCAATGCCAGCACCGACTGGGTATCCCGCACTCTATCTCTATCCTCTTAATGACTCATTCGTTCCAAAACACATTTCTCTGCTCCATAACCAGAGAGTCAAGATAGGAAGGCAAACGAATGCGAAAACGACACCCGGTGAACGAAACGGATATTTCGACTCGAAGGTACTCAGCAGGCAGCACGCGGAGGTTTGGGAGGAGGGTGGAAAGATTTTCATCAAGGACGTGAAGAGCTCGAATGGAACGTTCATAAATGGTGAACGGCTCAGCCCGGAAGGTCTCGAGTCCGACCCTTACGAACTCAAGTCGG
This sequence comes from Marasmius oreades, assembly GCF_018924745.1. Lineage (NCBI taxonomy): Eukaryota > Fungi > Basidiomycota > Agaricomycetes > Agaricales > Marasmiaceae > Marasmius > Marasmius oreades. Next base: position 820,282 of record NC_057324.1, read on the forward strand.
ACGACATTGTCGAATTCGGCATAGACATCGTCGGTGAGGACAACAAAACGATCATCCATCATAAGGTGGCTGCACGAGTACTATGCATCCTCAGCGACCAGGATATGCAAATGGCTGCTCGTGCGGAGCAACACCAGATGCAACACGGTTCACTCCAACAGCAACAACAGCAACAGCAGCAGCAACAGCAGATTCCGAGTCCCGGCTCTGCCTTCAATTTCTCTGCGGGCTCAGCGCAGCAACAGCAGCCACCCCCGCGTCGGCCGGGGATATCCCAACAGGGTATGGGTGGCATGGGTGGCAGTATGCGGCCACCAGGGAAAAGCGGACTCACGTTCGACCATATTCTCACCCGGCTTCAAGGCGAGTTGCAGAAAAGTAGAGAAACGGGTGCTGAACTGCATACTCTGACGAGTGCAATGAACGACATACACGATACACTTGGTGCCGGTAATATGGTATGGATATACCTCGTATCATCGAGTCTTAGTTCTTACTCACTGATGCGTTATTCCAGCCCCAAAATCCTCCACCTAATCCCCATACTCTTCCTCCAGTTCGTTCTCAAAATCCTTCTGATGAGGCGCCTTTACCTCCACCCATACAAGATCATCAAGCTCCGTCATCTACGTCTCCTCCTCCGGAATCGCTTCTGATGAACAAAGCCGACACTTCAACTTCAACGTCTTTCTCGCCACATTCACCTCCAAGTAACCTCATCACCGAATTACAAGCCCAGCTGCAAGAAACCCAGACATCATTAGCGGCCCATGTAGACCGTATTCGGGTTCTAGAGGGTGCTCTCAAGGAACAAGAGACGATCAGAAATGATGTCAGCATGCTGAGGGATATGATGAATTCTCTGCAGAGGGGGGAGCGCGAATGGTCTTCACACCCACCTCCATCGTCACCCCAATCTCGATTACCACATTCGACAGAGTCACATGCTACCGAAGAAGTTCACAGGGAGTTCGAGGAACATGACGATGATGACATTGACGACCGCCAGAGTATTGCCACCATAGTGCCCCATGAGCTTGAACGCGTCGAGGAAGAAGACGAGGAGTCCGCGATGGTGGATGAGGATCAAGATGAGGAGGAGGCCTCGTCACTCAGTCAAAGACCTCGTGTCGATGAGCTGGATTTGGAAACTTCGAGTTCCCACATGCGAGAGCAGGAGCAGGAGGAAGAGGAGGAGGAAGAACGTCGTCGACGTAGGGAGGAGCTCGGTCGACCCAGGACTCCGGAACCTACAAGGCTTGGGATGCATGTCAAAATTAATGGCCATCATCATCCTGAGACCAGAACTCGTTCCAAGACCCTCACCGAACGTTCTCCTCACAATTCCTCCGCTGTCATTGAGGAGCTTAGCGTGCGGGTCGCATCCTTTACCTCCCAACTCGAAAGTGCGATGGAGTGGTCGAAAGGCCTACAGAAAGAGCATCAAGAGGCACGGGAGGTGATAAGAGGATTGGAATTGAAGGTGGAGGGCTTGGAAGAGGTTGTTAGAAATGGGTTGAAGCAGCAACAGAAGGTGGAAGATCCCCCGATTTCGAAGGTAGAGGAATCCGATACCGCTGTCGAACCTGAAACAACGCCACCCTCGGTCAATGAGACCCCTGCACGCAAAGAGGAACCATCGGAGACGGCGCAAACCGCTTCGCTAACCTCGATGATTATGGAATGGAAAAGTCATGTAGAGGGTCAATGGAGCTCAGTCCGTGAGGAATGGTCGCAAGAGAGGCAAAGGCTGGGTAGAGCAAGAGAAGAATGGGAAAGTAAGATGACGGGTGAGTGGGAAAGAAAGGTTCGAGAGGTTGACGATGGACTGGAAAGGATTGACAAGATGGAAAAGGAGATCATCCAGGACCGAGAAAGCAGGGAAAAGGAGAGAGCGACATTCTTGGCCAGGTCTTCCGCAGCTTTATCAACAGGCGCTTTTGTTAATGGTGAAGCACTCAAGTATCGCGGTGGCGGCCTTGTGACGCCTCCCAGCCCTAGAAGTGTTTCGAGCGACCATGAATATAATTCCTCATCAAGCTGGAGTGGGCGGCCAAGTAGAAAACGTTCGCGCTCTGGATCTTCAGGTAGACGAAAAGTCAGGGGGGTACGGAGGAGTTCTTCTAGAGGCGCCGACACGGACGACACGGAAGAAACGTTAGCAGTCGACGAGCATGCTGTCGTGGTCAGCGAGGACAAAATACTTGTGCCACCAGGGTCTTTCGCAGCCAGGCAAGGAGGGATAGAGGAGAACGGCCCTTTGATAACCCCCGAGTCCCTGATATTTGCCCGGGATACGACAGCTGTTGACAGGCCTTCAAGGATTCAAGGTCAAGAAGATGACCAAGAACTTTTGAACTCCAAAATTCATGCACATTTGGTTGGTCTTATGGATTTGTTCATTTTTGAACGGCACTCATCCGTGTATGTGCAGGGTTCAATGTCAGTAAACAACATTAACGTTCAGACGGCGGTGGGGGTTCTCGTGTTAAGCGTCGCTGCGGCAGCAGTCGTATGGCGTGTCAAACCAGAATGAAATGGTCATTCGTTTGGAGGTTGTTGGGATCAAATCTTCGTATACGTTTGCAGATACGTACCATACCCTCATTTATACACATGCATTGTACGCCACGTACAGTCTTTTGTTTCATTTTCGGTCTCATTTGCGCTTCTGTTCGCATTTTATGTTTATCTTTGCTGTGATTAAAATTATATTCATGCGGAAAACAAAATATCGACAGCTGGCAGTGGCTTCAGTGAAGCAGCAACGACAAGTACGGACCGAACGATATTTCATGGTGGTGTGAAGGTAAAGGAAACGGTAAAGGCCCGATCGCTGAATGCCGTGTGCTGCGAATACAAATGGGAAATGCGGCTGCTTTCTCTCCAGCTGGAGTTTAGTTCGTCGAAGCTAATGGCAATGATGTACTTTTACGCAATTGGAAGCTCTGGGATTGCACTGGCAGGATAGACACTATCGTTGGGCCATCGGTACTCCGATTCCGTCGACTCTGCCTTGGTCATTCTTGAAAAGCGCATCAGTGCATTTCAGTGGTATGTCCTCACGCTCCGTGAACAGGTTCCCTCAGTGGTTCAAAGCTAAATTGGCGAGACCCATTACGAGGAAGATGAAAGCGTTAAAATCTTTGGGACCTAACTGAATCCTATTCTCAGATTTTGACCTCCTGCTTTCCCCCTGAAGATCATGTCATCAAAGACTGTGAAAGCATCTTGTAGGTGAACAGATATTGTTATAGTTTGGTTCAGATTGTATCGTATCTATTTATTAGATGAAGGTCTAAAATAATTTCAGTACGGTTCGAATTCCGTCTCGAGAGTTCTTTGTTATCCTAGCGAGTTCGGAGGCCGTGAATGGGAATGGTTCTACGTTCTCGTCCACCAAAGAAGTATAGAAATAGACCTTTCTCCTGACAGTGCTAAAAGTATGCGAGATTGTAATATTCCGATAATAACTGAAAGATGATGATGGATGACGGAGGGACAGAGAACGTGAAAGCATTTGAGCATACACAGAAAAAAGACAAAAGTGGAATGCAGACCAGGAGGAGATTATGAAAAGAAATACTGCGAGGCTTTGATTGCCTCCACTTTGAAATCTCCCTTCTTGGGTAACGGCGGAATCAGGTCTGTGAGATTCACAAACTTGCCAAACATTTCAATCGCAGCTTTCTCTTCCTCGGCCTTTTTCGACTTAGAGGCCAAAGTCCGAGGCTCCTCATCACTTTCCTCGTCTTCAAAGCCTTGGTCGTAATCCTCCTCCACGTCCTTTTGTCGAGATTCCTTTTCCTCCGCCTCCGCCAACTTCTGCTCCTGCTGGGTCTTCAAAATCTCTTTCAAATCTTCAGTACCCTGCGTTTCCTCCACCGATGAAGAGTCTTCTGAGATTTCGATAACAGATGCGAGGAAATCCAACGTTTTAGCCTGTTCCCGAGTTACTTTGATTTTGACTCCCCAATTCTTGAGAACCTTGATGAGAGTTGGGCTACGGAGGTGGATAAGTGGGACTTTGTAATCCTTATACCGCTGCTTGAACTACATTTCCGCTTGTCAGAAACAGGTAACCTATCCCGCAAAAGAAATACGACCAACCTCCTCACTCAACTTAGTAAGAACTTCAGATGAATGCAAAGCGATGAAAGTGTCTCGAATGATGGTCGACATTTCGTCGATGGTCGAAGCGTGGGTCCAGTAAGAGTCATGTACCGCTGCAAAAGTCATACCGCGGGTCTGATGCGAGAAATCAGCATGGAGCTTTGATCGATCAAAATGACGACCAACCTGACATTCCAGAGCAGTGAGCATCATGTGAGTGGCATCCAGGCTGTGAATGAAGTTGGGTGGAAACGCGGATGCCTGTTTCGACGCGTTGACTGAGGCCATTGTAATCAGTAATAAGACCGCAACTCAAGTCATGAATACATACCTTCAGCGGGGGAGTTCGGGTCGGAAATGTATACGGTTTGCATCTTGGTCATAATCTGCTTCTTCTTCGTTTTCCTGTAAGGCTGAACGATAGGCAACCCAAGTGGTGTGGTCCACACAACAGGAGTCATCTGTTCACGCTTGAGAAAATCAAGTGTAATGAGATCGGCGGTGTTGGCCTTGGCCTTTCTTTTGCTCTTGCTCCGGATCTCGTTCAATGCTTCAGGTATGCGTTCGGCTGATATACTCTTAGAGATTATCCTTGCGGTGGCATTGAGCCAATTTTGAATGTCTTTTGCGCCAGTAAACAAGTCTCCGATACAACTGAGCACCTAAAAATATGGTCATTATTGACGGTGAGACCTTTATCGGATTACGCGTTACTCACCACTTTTGCGAGATAGGCTGCAGCCAACCAAACTTCCTCCGGCGGGAACTGCTTTGTCAGTTTCAACTGTTTCTCGATTTGTTCACGAGCTCCAATAAACGTAACACCGTACACCGTTGTCATGACCTACACGTCAACAACGATCGTTAGATTGCCAGCGAAAGCGAGATATAGGTCAGAACAAGATATTCACTCACTGTTTGCTTCACAATTTTTCGGGTGATCTTTCCTGAAAGCATCACAGCATACTTCTCACCCTTCTTGACATCCTCAGCAATGATCTGTTCGGCCATTCTCCCCACATAGGTGTACACATCAGAGGGCCTATCACCTGCGGCCAAGTTCACTTGTTCTGCACCGCGAGAGTCACCACCCAGGGCAGCATAGTGCTGAAGACCATTACAGGTACCGTCCTGATGGACGGGTATACACGAAACGTATTCCTCCGGATTCTCGGAAGTCAGAGCGGCATGCAACTCCATACATGTACTGAGGCATTGCCACGGATCATCAGCCTGAATCCACCATCTTTCACCCTACCGACGCAGATTAGTTATATATTCTCAGAGAAAGGAAAGCAATAACTCACGTCGAGAGGTTGCGTGGCGCTTTCAAACACCTGTTCTAGTTTCTCGTCAACGAACTGTACACGTTCATCGAAGTTCGCCTTATCATAGCCGTACAGGTTCGCCAAATGGATCTTGAGCCACCGAAGACCACGGGCACCAAGAGGCTTTCCCTCTGCAAATGTGAGCAGTCCACGGCTCAAATCGTTTCCGATATGGTTGAGATGGGGTGGAACGGGGTAAGCACGGCCACGGAAGTCGACATTGTGAGGGAAATAAATCGTGTCACCCAGGAACTTGAAAAGATAGATGAGTGAGAGAGCACAGGATTTAAGAAACCATTTCGCTTACGGTCCTTGCAATCTCAATCTTGTAGTTAACACTACACCGGTCTGAATGATTCGATGCCCTGTCCTGATTCCACTGCTTCATCCTAGCCAAGTAGACAACTCGGCTTTTAGGATTGGCATCTGTAGGAGCCTCTGGCTCAGGGTCTTCGATTGTTGCCGCAGGCAGCTTCCCAAGTCCGTTACCAGAGTTCCACACTTGCAACACGACGTCGAAAACCTTTCTGTTGATCTTCCACGGCGTATTTCCGAGAACATCGAGTCCAGCGTATACGAGTTCGACGTTGCCCAGCTCAGAGGCATGCTTCAAATACGACTGTTGTTCTATAGAGTCCTTGTAACGCATCGCAGAGACTACAGAGGAATGTTGAACACGTGGAACGTAAGAAGTGAAGGTAATCACAGACCTTTATTGAAAAGGTATCCGCCCTCGCTGGGGGAGAGCCAAGGTTTTGGTTTGACCAGCATAGGTAAATGGCGAGGATGAAGCGTGTCTTTCAGACTGTCCTTTGAAAAACGCTCCGACACTACAGGGTTGAGACGAATTACACCGAGCTTCTGTCCACGATTGTGGACGTAACAGTGATGGAATGCGGGTTGAACTTCTGAGCTGTAAAGGTGTCCATAAAAGCCATACTCAAGGAGGACTAAAAGTTGACGTACATCGTCTCCCCTTTGTGAACTGCGGTTCTCGTCACGGTAGCCACGTCCATAAGACATTCAACCAAAATACCACCGATTTTTGCTCTCACTGCCTGGGTCCATGAAGTTGTCCAGGCTTCGCCGTCTTGCATATGTCTCGCTGCCACCAGTCGTCGCTCCAAAAGGTGACTATAGCCCAAGTTCGAGAAATAACCTGACTCCGTAGGTTTCCCCATCGCAGGAAGAGTTATATTGTTCTTCCGGCACATTTGACCCTTGTACTCGTTTTCCACAGCCTTCCCAACCGTTATCAATGCGCGCGTCGTCTTCATACCCTCCGAGATTCCACCAGACCCTTGCAGTCGCATGATCTCCAAGATCGTGATCAGCGAGAGGCGCTCAGGGTTGACTAGAGAAAGGTAGGGCGAAAGGAGGGCGTTGGAGCTATCGCCCTTGAGCTTTGTAAAAGTCTTCTTCTCTGCTTCGTCTATATTCCGTATCTCCTCCGCGAGGCGAACTTTTAACTTCGCATGCCATTCCCACATCCATCGACGCAAGTCTGGTTGGCGTAGAGAGTTGTTGTCCAAGCCTAGGTCTTCTAATACAGTGGCCTCGTGCTGTAGCCGTTCCACTGCGGTATCGTAGACACTTTCTTCAAGCATCTTTTGTCGAGACACGACATCTTCAGGAAGGACACGCCTTGCTAGTGAAACTTCGGCGAGATGCCTTCGAAGGTTGGCTAGGTTGAAAGGGACCTCGTACTCCGGTTCTGCGTGTTGGTCTGTACCACTTTCCTGCTTCTAGATGTCGTTAAAGAGACACTTTAGAATAAATTCGAGTACACATGGTATAAGATTGGATCACCTTTGCCTTGAGAACGGGTATAGCCTCAGGTACATCATCCAGAACGTCGGGAGTATGTGTACCAATGACTTCTGCCTGTGCAAGCTGAGTAACAAGATTGGACATGTTGGAATCTACTGCTGCTTTAGAAAGGCACTTTATAGCAGCAGCGGCCTCTTCTGACGAGGAAAAGGCGCGATTCGCGACGATGGCTTCCAGTGACATTTTGCGCTCATTGATACGGGCGAGCAGACGTTCGGGGGAGATTAATGAGAGTTTCGAAAAGTGGTTTACTGATTCGGGACCGAATCTGAAGCCTGTTGAGTAATGAAGTAGGCAAAAGCGCAAAGAATATTACCTGAGCCACGCTATAACCATTATCGCGTAGGTAGCATCCGTCGGTACGACCCGTTCCCGTTCAGTTTCCAACGCCTCATAGAGATCCCAGACATTCTCTAACCAATACTCCTTATTGTCTTCTGAATCTTTGGACGCAACATTCACGTATGCCTCTAAGAAGGCATCGTACATTCGAGGTTCTAGAAAAGCACTGGACCCTGGTTGACATCTGAGCCGGTCGAAGATGCTTTTTGCTCTTGGAACGTCATAGGAATTGTGTAGACACGCGTTTATGATCGCGAGCTGATCCTGAATTGCAGAGTTGGTGAACCAGAGGTTAGAATTCACGGCTGATTCAGGTCGGGGTGTAGGAAGAAAGGTGAACCTGGGTGGGACTTGTAGAAAGCCTTCTAATTCGGGATTGGGAGAGTATTGGTTGGGTAGAGGAGCATGCTGGGTGGCGAGCGCGGGTGCATCTGCGCGTTTCGAAGGAGTGGAATATAGTCGAGCTGGACGAGGTAATGACTGTCGAGATATCAGGAGAACCGTCTCTAACCGTTTTGCTGTACTTTTAAGCATCCAAACTGCGATTGACCCAGACGCACCGTCGAGGAATGGTGCCGATAGTGCAGGTCCGGTAACCAAAGGAAGAGAAGAAAAGTTGAGGTCAACGTTCAAGTTGAATGAGAATTAGAAATCGAATGAAAAATTGACACCACGTGATGCTGGCAATTCTGTTCCGCCAACTAGCTAGTCTAGCTCACAGTTACTCCACCTCCGTGCAGCGAATTACAATTTCTCAGTCTGACCTGGTCAAAACGTTCATCGAACAGCTATCGCTTCAAATTACTTGCACGTTGTACCTCTCCATTTCCTAACCATTCACCAACGCCCCTTTCGGCGGTGGCCAGTCACCTGCATACCGCTGTACCGGCCCAACACCTCCAAGCAAACCTTCGTCGTGCATGGCGTTCACTCGATTCATCTTCCGGTGCCAATTAGTAGATGCGGCCTCACCTTCCGAGTGCGCGTCTATGTAGATTCTTCCTCAGGTAACGCAGCATCAAGCCATGCTCGCTAATCAACAGCCGTCGACCCACTGCTATGGGCCTCCTACAAAAGGCACTTGATTGCGAGGTAGTCATTCGCCTTCTCATCGTTTCCGAGTTGCTACTGGGAGATCCGGCGCAGACATTGGTGAACGAGCATGCCAGTCACGTTTGAAGCAAGGTGGGAGATTGTCTGTGAAGAATCACCACTCTGATGTCCCATTCTAGATTATGGTTTATCCTGGACACCTCCCGATCCTTCCATCTGTGGCTTTATGAATAAGTTTCTTCGGGACAAGTAGTCTATTCTCGCCTGTCACCACCAGACGGGTTCGTTGTTCAGGAAAGCTCGTGTATTCTTTCCATCATCACCATCACCATCATCTACCCTAATCAGTTGTATCTTTTTGTTTCCTTACAGATTTGTAACCTCAAGATTAATCCCGTCTACTATTACTGTATATTTCAACTCCCTACGCATCTTGACTTGCATGGGTTCCCCTAAACGATTGGCGATTCCACTTGGTCCGCCGGACACCTCGTACATTTCTATTTTACGTCTCGATCTCCCTGGGTTCGCGACAACGGTCAGTTGGCGCCTCAAGTTCAAGAGTTGTCGCCTAGGTGTTATGGACATACAGTATAAATGTATGTGCGTTCGCTCCGGTATCGTGGGCGAGACTCCCTCAAACCGCCCTAGTACACAGAAAGCAGAAATACATGCAGGCAGTCTCTATGCCTTTAACGCGGAGGATAAAGCCGAAGTCAATCTGCTGATGCACCTGCCCTCCGTCAGATTAGGTTACATTGCTTGTCACATTTCAGGAAGATGAACATGATGGTAGTACTGGTCACTGACGCATGATGGTCGAGGGGCAGAAATGGTGACGACGCCCGGCTCGTCACCCATATTACTTCACACTCCCTCAACCACGTTCATGTCTACAGGTTTTCAGCGCGAGTCGCTGAGTGATAAGTTACAGCAAGAGCTCAGCACTCTCGAAAACATTATAGAAGACCAAACAAAGAGGGAACTCCTTCTCCAACCAAGAGGAGATGAAGCTCAATTCATGCTCGATTTACTCCAACTGGTGATTGTAAAGTGGTTGTTTCAGACTCATATTCAACTCCTGATTTTCAAACCTGACTTTCAGCTAGCCGATCTCCCAGGTCCAACCTCTCCTCGATCTCATATCTTAAAGATCATGTCTCGCCTCTCAAAGAACTCACGACGCTTCCCACAGTGTCTCGTCATTCGAAACATCAAGCTTCTTGGGAAGCATCCTTTTGGCTGCGGAGCATTTGGCGACGTCTGGAGAGGAATAATCGGCGACTCAGCCACGGGTCAAATTGATTGTGCAGTCAAAATCGTCAGGAGGGCTTACTTCAGCCAGGCTGCCACTGGTCAAGATGATCACAATTACGAAACAGTTCTCAATGTGGGTCCTGCCTTTTGGTCTGTTTGGAGAAAGTCGAACTGAATGAACCACTCGCAGGACCATGTCCGAGAAGCGATCATTTGGAGGCAGCTCAAACATCCCAATGTGCTACCTTTCCTCGGGATATATTATCTGGATGGTAACAGAGAGGACGTGTGCCTTGTATCTCCCTACATGGTTAACGGAAACCTTGCTCAGTTCCTGAGAAAAACCGATCCAGACAAGGTGCACAGTCATATCCTGGTCAGTCATACTGTTAGCCTTGAGTTTGGTTGTTGAAACTCAAACATTTATTTGTAGATATCTGACATCGCTTTAGGATTGGAATACTTACACGACAAGGACATTGTTCACGGCGACCTGAAAGAGGTAAGTCTTTCAAGTCATTGTCCATTCTCATATGCAAATTCAGGTGAAATTCACAGCTCAATATCCTCGTTACGGAAAGCTATCGAGCGTGCATCTGTGATTTTGGTCTATCACACTTAGGTGTCACTCTCGGGCTCCCGCCCTCGACGTATCGGGGAGGTACATTGGGCTATATGGCCCCAGAGGTTCTATTTGGGAGTTTGAGCTCGAAGCAAAGCGATGTATATTCCTACGGGTCTCTGTGCCATAGGGTGAGTCGCGCTTGAGCTTGATTGTTGACTTTATTCAATACTGATCCGCTCACCAGATGTTAAGCAAGGTGTACGACCTCCCCAACAATGTAGTCCGAGTCATGGGGGAAAATCTTGCATCTCAACCGCGACCTGTGAACTTACCAAATGATAAAGATCACCTGTGGTCCCTTCTGCAAGATTGTTGGAAACATGAGCCTTCAACGCGACCAACTACAAGTGACATCGTCCGGCGTGTTACCACCTCGGTTCCTGCATCGGACTGGGATGAATCGTTGTACTCGCACATATGTCGCAACATCGACCTTCTATCGCTTGTAAGGGCGCTCGAATCCCGATGTCGATCTTCACGTCAGATAAGTCAGTCAATTCCTTTTCAGTCGTTTGTTCCCATTCGACGAAATTGTTTATTAGCATTACCATCGACGGAAACGTTAACCGGTCTTGTTAGAAAGATATCGGTTGGCTCAACGTTTGGCAGTGGTCACGCTCCGAACACTGATCTCCTGTGCCACCCACCGGTCAGTCCATCGCCAAAGGTCACCAAGAACGGCCCAAGACACCCAAGAGAAGAGAGGGATCAGCGTAGCGAAGAAATGGGTGGCGAGGGAAATCAGGCTCTTAGCTTGTGCATTGGCAACGACCACCATCTCGTCTCACCCTCACCCGCAGACATTCATTCAAATACTGTTCACGAGTGGAGGTTTTTTGTCTCTCCTAGTCGGACTGACATTATCCGGGAGGTGCACATCTCACTCCACCCAACGTTCCGAAAGAGTTACATCATTCTCGAAGAGCCGCCATACTCCATCACTCGTGTGGGGTGGGGCACTTTCACTATCGAGGTCAAGGTTTTCTTGAAATCAGGATTTTCTTGGGTTTCCAAGGACGCGTTGAATTTGCCAAAAGGCGAGACGAAATGTATTTTGCCTCTCAAGTGGGAACTGAATTTTGACGGAGGGAGCCAGACGACGTATGTGCTGGAAGTCAAGAATCAAACAATACACCACAAATGGCTACTTTCTACCCGCCTTTCTTCACTCGCCTCGCGGATCCGAATATAAATATAATCCGAATTTCGTCCCAAAACCCAAACCAACCCAGCAACCTCTTCACCCGCGGCTAAGGGTCCTGGTGAATCAAAGTTATACATGATGATGCTTGACTAACGCTTGATGTATGGGTTTGTACGGGAAAGAAGGCGAGGACAAATCAACGAAGCACAAATAATTTATCCCTAATATTTCAAAAAATCCATGTAACGATTCTTGACCGAGTGAGATGAAAGTCAATTCGAGGGTTGTTGTAATGGATCATAAGTACCATTCTAACCCCGGCCGTCGTCATTCCGCGTTTACGCCAGATGGACGAAAACGAAGAGGTAGAATGAAAGAGCGTTTTGTAGTGCTCTGCATCGCAGTAGAAACATGTAAAAATGCACTATCTTTTATTCCCGGGGTCCTATATCTACAGTCACTCCAGGCAAAACCGATTCCGAGTCCACCGTCGACTCGTGCGGAAGCCATCCAGTGGGGACTAAAGCTAACTTAGTCTCTGAGTCATTTGCATGGGAGACGTCTGCATCTAAGAATGAGAAAACATGCGAATCGAGTCATGAGGGTTCTGTAAATTTGGGGTTTCTGTCTGCTCAATCTGGCCTGTGGACGTCACGAACTTGAGCGCCTATTTCCATCTTCAGCACCATCATGATCGCGGCGTTGAAGCAATTCTCAACCGAAAACTTGAAGCGGACTCCAACGAGATCGTCTCACGAGGCAGCCTGGATGCTTTTCTCTGTACATTGAAATTAACTTCTCGACCTCCCTGGCTTCGCAACAACTGATCGCCTAGGAGTTGTGGACACAGTACAACTTGTGTGCCTAAGATGAGAATACAAGCTGCAAGCTGTATCGTGAGCGAGAATCAACGGGAGGATTACTCATTTTCCATCAAACCATCCTGTGCACAGAAAGCAGAAATACATGCAGGCAGGTCTCTTTGTTTTTGAACGCGGAGAACAGCCGAAAATTTGCTGATGCACCTGCCCCTCCGTTAGATTAGGTTACATTGCTTGTCACATTTCAGAATGATGAACATGATGGTAGTACTGGTCACTGATTGTCGACGCCCTTGTCACCCATTTGCTTCACAATCCCTTCAACCGCGTTATATGTCTACCAGTATCCAGCGCGAGTCCCTGAGTAATGGGTTACAGCAAGAACTCAGCGCTCTCGAAAACATCATAGAAGACGAAACGAAGAGGGAACTCCTTCTCCAATCAAGAGGAGATGAAGCCCAATTCATGCTCGATTTACTCCAACTGGTGATTGCAAAGCGGTTGTTTCAGACTCATATTCAACTCCTGATTTTCAAACCTAACTTTCAGCTAGCCGATCTCCCAGGTCCAACCTCTCCTCGATCTCATATCTTAAAGATCATGTCCCGCCTCTCAAAGAACTCACGACGCTTCCCACAGTGTCTCGTCATTCGAAACATCAAGCTTCTTGGGAAGCATCCTTTCGGCTGCGGAGCATTTGGTGACGTCTGGAGAGGAATAATCGGCGACTCGGCCACGGGTCAAATTGATTGTGCAGTCAAAATCGTCAGGAGGGCCTACTTCAGCCAGGCCACCGCTGGCCAAGATGATCATAATCACGGAAAAGTCCTCAATGTGCGTCTGGCATCTTAGTCTTTTTGGAGAAAGTCGAACTGAATGAGCCACTCGCAGGACCATGTCCGAGAAGCGATCATCTGGAGGCAGCTCAAACATCCCAATGTGTTACCTTTCCTCGGGATATATTATCTGGATGGTAACAGAGAGGATGTGTGCCTTGTGTCTCCTTACATGGTTAACGGAAACCTTGCTCAGTTCTTAAGAAACACTGATCCAGACAAGGTGGTCAGTCATATCCTGGTCAGTCGTACTGTTGAGTCACGACTTTGTTGAAACTCAAACATCTATTTGTAGATATCCGACATCGCGTTAGGACTGGAATACCTACACGACAAAGACATTGTTCACGGCGATCTGAAAGAGGCAAGTCTTTCAAGCCATTGTTTATTCTCATATGCAAATTCAGGTGAAATTCACAGCTCAATATCCTCGTCACAGAAAGCTATCGAGCGTGCATCTGTGATTTTGGTCTGTCTCGCTTGGTTGTCACGCTCGGGCTCCCACCCTCGACGTATCGGGGAGGTACATTGGGGTATATGGCCCCAGAGGTTCTACTTGGGAGTTCGAGTTCAAAGCCAAGCGATATATATTCCTACGGATCTCTGTGCCACAGGGTGAGTTTTACTTGCTTGTTACAGTAATTTATTGACTTTAGTTGATACTACACATCCACTCACCAGATTTTGATTAAGGTATACGACCTCCCCAACAATTTGGTCCGAGGTATTGGGGGAGATCTGGCATTTCATCAACGACCTACGAATTTACCGAAGGATGAAGATCACCTGTGGTCCCTTGTGCAGGATTGTTGGAAACAAGAACCTTCTACTAGACCAACTGCAGGGGATATCATCCGGCGTGTGACCACCGCGAATGAAACAATGACCACGCCGAATTGGCATGAATCACTACATTCAATCATAAGCAACAACGTCGACCTTCTGTCGCTTATAAGAGTCCTTGAATCTCGAAGCCGATCTCGGCGCCAGATAAGTGAGCTACCGTCTCTTCAAGTTCCCCACTTCATCGATCAGCACTCATTGATGGAACCATTAGCAGGAGTTAGCACCTCAAGTGAGCCAGGCTCAACATTCGATGGTGATCACGTTCCTAACACTGATCTAGTCCCCCTTGCCCCGGTCTCTCACTTTCCGCAAGTCACTGAGAGAGGCGGTCTAAGGCTTACAACCAGAGGCTTAAGAGAAAGGCATAGCGAAAGTCGGAGGCGTACCGAAGGATCGTTAATAAGTGATCAGGTAATCCAGACTCTCACTTTGGATATTGGCAATCATCACAGCATCGTCTCACCGGATGACGATGGTCCACCTGAAAATATCCACGAGTGGACGTTCTTTGTCACGCCGAGTCCGACGGATCTTATTGAGGAGATGCATATCTTCCTGGACCCTACGTTTGATGAGGATCATATCATTCTCCGACGCCCGCCGTACTCCATCACTTGTGTAGGGTGGGACACCTTCACCATCGAGGTCAGGGTTTTCCTGAAGTCAGGATATTCCTGGGTTTCTGAAAACGCGTTGGATTCGCCCGATGGTAATGTTAAATGCATTTTACCGCTCGAATGGGCGCTGGATTTCGAGGAAGGGAGTGATGTGGTTCGGATGTTTGAGGTCAAGAGAAACACACCGACTCAACGGCGACCCTTCCGTCGCGAATCCATCACTGCCTACGAAGCATGTCCTTGACTCAGTGATGCGTACCAGCAATGATAAGGATAAAGTGTACGAGCGAGTTTTGAATACTTTTCCCCCCAAATCAACCTTCGCCTCCTGATCCGCCCTCGTTAGCATACTTCGCTAGTTTCTCACCTGCCCAGTGGATTTTCATAGGACCCGAATTCTAACTTTTCACCAGCGGCTATGATTCCTGGCGAATTATGACGCTTTAATCTTGACGCAGTGTTCGTCAGAGAAGGCGAGGACAAAACAACGAACCACGAATAGTGTATTCCTATTATTATTTCATGCGACGATCGCTTTACTACAGAACACCAAATCCATGTTGCACCGAAGTGCGAGGAATCGAATTGGGTTTTCTTGGGTTCCCGCACCATGAGTTCTTGTTCATGTGGAGTGCGACTACTACTAGGCATGCAGATACAAATCTACCAAATGATCCGAAACAAAGTACAGACTGAGTAACTGAAACATGTAACTACTTACTGCGACTGTCGAGGTGTGGCCGTGCCTGACCGGTTAGTTGTCGGAAGACAGCGTTAATGTCGAATGCACATCGAGCAGGTATATTCAAGAAAAGCAGGCACTGTATCGTAGATAACTCGTTTCAGTCCTCGAATCAAGCGTCAACAGCTGATAAACACTGCACCTCTTCATCGAGCCAGCAATAGATAGCATACCGCCAAAATCATGCGACAAACAAAAATTGCCCAAGGTTAATGTTGCAGATAGTTGCAGGGTTTAGAATAATCGAGTTGTTGGCCGAGCGAGATGGAAGTCGAACTGAGGGTTGTTACAACGCCATAGACACATTGTAGTACGTATCTAGCCCCGGCGTTCAGTCGCGCTTTATCTAGTTTCTCCACCAATATTGATTCGGGCCAGACGGACGAGAACGATTGAGTAGAATGAAAGGACGCTTTTTAGATCGCGCTTTAGCTCCGTATCACAGTAGAACTATGCAATACACACCATCTTTCGTTCCCGGGGTCCTATCCTTCGAGTCCTTATTTACAGTCACTCCATACTGAACCGATTCCACTGTGCAGAAATCATGTCTGGGGACTAAAAGTCGAAGATCCTCCGAGTCATTTGCGTGGAGACATCGGCATTCGAGAATGAGAGAATTGAGGTATGAGGGTTTTGAAAAACCTCGACTGGGTTTCTTCCTGTCTGCGCGTTGTGATGAATTCAAAATTGAGCTTGAGCGCCTATTTCCATTTACATCATCGCACTTCTCTGTTCAACCGAAATCCTCAAGGCTGAAGCGGACACAGACGAGATTGTCTCATGAGACAGCCAGGACGTTCGTCTCGTATGGGGCCACCGGTTTGGATGTCAAAAGACAATTTCTAGAGCCTTGAGGAGTTGGCCATGAACTGCATTCGCATTCAACAAACCTGGGCTTCATCTGCATATGTTAGTAGTGCTTTTTCCGAAAATTTACATCCATAGACTGATATTCGCCGCCTCATCTACTCCAACAACATCTTCTCATTGCTTCATCGTTATCAGTGTGCAGGGCAATCGGTTTGCGATAAAAGTCGTCGGCAACCTTGACAAGCTGGCCGGGAGTTTGGTGATATCTTGGTCGCTCATTTACCTTCCGTTTCATATTGATCAAAGCTATTACCATCCCACCTTCAGACCGTCCCCACGGCCAACACCCAAAACTTCTGACCGAATCCTTGGAATTGGGTACACGACAGGCAAACATGGATGATACCGTCGGCACCGTCGAGGGAGGTGTCAGTCAGCGTTGCCAACGTTATAACAAAGCAGCCGTCCAACCCAGGTCATATTGAAGCAGTTCATTCGGCTACCATCCTCATCGTCGTGTATCAAAATAACAACAACTGCAATTTGGAGCCTTCAAACGTCGGACCGAAACTTCGAGAGTGGACGACAGAGGCTGGAGACCCCAACCTTCCTTCTCTTGAGCAACGTTTCCGACGTTCGCATTCAGTGATAGTCTCATGTCGCTGGTTTAGGAATACGGCACGAATATTAGCTGCTGAAAGGAAAGATTGGATAAATTAGTCGATTATGATTGAGACGATGTGTTTTGGGAATGAGATTTGGACCGGAAGTGGACGTGGAGTTTTTTGCGGACGAGTTGGTATCAATGGGCAAACTATGCAGGTCTACAGAAATCGATGCATTTGGGTTGAACGGGAACCGCCTTCCTCCATTCATCCTGCAGTACCCCAAAGCGAATGACCTCCAAGATGACTACGGCCCTCCTTGAAGCCTGGCGTATGTGGCCACTCAGACCGTTCAGAAAACCTGCGGCTCTTGATCGTTCTCAATATAGGCTCCTTTTGCTTTTACTTTCCCCCCTTCTTTTCGTTTTCGGTCAATCTTCGGTACGTTCCAGTCCAAACGCCATGGTTTTTATATATATACGTACGAATGTTTACGGTAAATGTGCATGCGTCGCTCGTGCTCGGTCTAGAGGATCGGCTCCCGTCTCAAAGAGGTAGTGGAAGGCTCCGCGATTGCTAGAATGCAACGGCTAGTCGGCAGACCCGAAAGAAGTTGACTTCCATTTTCGTGATGATTTCCATGTGGACGTCATGACAGCAAGAAGTCTGTTCGGCTAGCCATACATTGAGTCATTCATGTTATGTAAAATTGAAATGACCGCCATTGCAGCGAAATAGCAGGAAGCCTCCCAAACCCGCGAGGGGACTCGTAGTACTATCAAGCAAGTCCACAGTCAAGATGAGTGAATCCTGGCCCATGTCGATGAACGCAAGCCTCCCATTGATTGAATTACGTTCGGAAGACCACGAGGCTCATAGGTACCCAGATCAAATGTTCGTATGGGATGCCTTTTAAAGCTCCATTGGATCTCCGAAGTCTTGTATAAAAACACGGAGTATCCCATAACTTCGGGCTGCCCCAATCTTTTCGAGATGTTGACCATGGTCTTCGCTAGACTTGTCCCGCTCACTCTCTTACTGGCGAATATCGTCTCTGCACGACTCCCAGACGGTCGTTTGAACGCCAACTTCAGACCCCCTCCCACTATTCCTGTTATTCAAGCCCCTGGGAACTCAGGTCCAGTAACTGGTCGCGATGGGTCCGAGCTTCCTCCCTATAGTACGCGTGCTGCACGTTTCCTTTGAGTCTGAGTGCTTGCTTACTACGCCTTTACAGACACTACTTACTTCTTCGATCAATTGGTCAGTGTCAAGCCGTAAGGAACTCATTGTCAGAACTAATATTTTGCCAGATCGACCACAACAATCCTTCCCTCGGAACCTTCAAACAGCGTTTCTGGCACACTTATGAGTTCTTCGAGCCTGGTTAGTTTTAACTCCTTATCGTGGACGTAGACCATCTGCAATCCCTCATCTCCAGGTGGCCCAATTATCCTCATGACGCCTGGCGAAGCCAATGCGCAACGTGAGTCCTAGTTATTTTGATGCGTTCCAATTCAATCCCCTGATCTTGTTCCCACTGTCAGCTTACACCCGCTATCTTACCAACGCAACTATCAATGGTTTAATTGCTCAACAACAGAACGGTTCTGTCATCATCCTTGAACATCGTTTCTATGGACTCAGTAACCCCTTACCTGAACTGACGGGAAAGAACCTCGCGGTTCATACCCTTCAACAAGCTATTGACGATTTGGAGTACTTTGCTAAAAATGTAAAGCTTCCCATGCCCAACGGTGACAATTTAGGTCCGGACAAGGCACCGTGGATTTTGACTGGAGGAAGTTACTCAGGTGAGTGTTCAGTGGTAAACATTTCTTCTCATCAGAATATCTAATTTCGGATGTTGAAAGGTGCTCTGACTGGGTGGACGATGGTCAAGTAAGCGTTCCGCTCTGTTCCATTCTTCCGATCTTCTCACACCGAATGTTGTCAGCAAACCCGGACTTTTTTGGGCCGGATATTCCTCATCCGGTGTCGTTGAGACCATCTTGTATGTCATAGGCCGTCTATTTCAATACTGCAGTCGATCGTCTAATTGAATTCTTTTCAGTGATTTCTGGGGATACTTCGAACCCATCCGCCAAAACATGCCCCAGAACTGTTCCGCCGATGTCGAGGCAGCCATTGCCCACATCGATCAGGTGTTTTCTGGCAAGGACCAAAATGCTATCCAAAAATTGAAGGATAACTTTGGTTTGGGCGAAATTCAGCATCTGGATGACGCTGCTGGCGCACGTAAGTCCCAACTGCAAGTAAAGGTTTGTTGGCGGAAGTATATTGACGACACCGTCTTTTTCTCTCTTTGTTCCAGTCCGAAACAACCTTTGGGATTGGCAAAGCCTACAGCCTACTTCGGGTTCTGGAACGACGTTCACCAGGTTTTGTGATGCGCTTGAGGTCAAGGATGGAAAGAGCGCTCCGCCGGCTGGATGGGGTGCTGATCATGCCGTTGAGGCTTGGGGAGCATTTTGGAGGAATACATATCTCAAACAATGTGAGCTGCTCGGTTCCTTGCAGTACAAACCTAACACTGAATGTTTTTGACCTTCTTAGTGTGCGGGAACTCTGACATCGTGTAGGTTGTTTCTCTCTTTCTTCGTCTACAGGACGTGAACAGGACTTCTTTTTTTATAGTGATTGTTTGGGCACATACGACGCCAACTCGACGTTCTATACCGATACGAGTATTGACAATGCAGGACGTTCATGGTTCTGGATCGTGTGGGTATTCTCATGCATGTTTCTCTTCTACCGTTCGCCGGACTGAACCTTTTCGCCAACAGATGCAACCAGGTAGGGTACCTGCAAGACGGTCCTCCTAAAGGCCAGCCGGCCGTAGTAACGAGGCTTGTTCAACCTTCCTCCGATATCGTAAGTCAACAGTTAATTTACTTCAGGAAAGCTCAAGATTTTACTCCCGTCTAGCGACAATGCCAATCGATGTTCCCCGACGTTTTCGCGAATACTCCTCCGGACATGGAAGGCGGCGTCAAAAGGACAAATCAGGAGTTCCACGGATGGGATCTCCAAGTCGATAAGTTGTTCTTCGCTAATGGTATACGTACGTTACTCGTTCTTTTCTCTTTCTCTTCTGAGTTCACTTACTCTTCCGAACCAGGCGATCCATGGCGCGAAGCTACCGTAGCTGCACAAGGCGCTAACAGACACAGCACACCCAGACAGATCCTTGGTCTCAGCGACGGTTTCCACTGTTCAGATCTTTCCACCGCTACAGGCCAGGTTGATGGTACTGTTCGTGACGTACAGAAGAAGGCGCTGGAGGCATTTAAGGGCTGGCTTGCTGAATGGCCACAGAAGAAGAGAGAGGAGATTGAGAGGAGGGAGACCGTGTCCACTGGAACCCCGAGAAGAGTCCATAGTTGGGATAGGGAACCAGCTGTGATGATCTAATTGAGTGTGAAATACCAACGCCACTCAGACACCACCGAAGCCTATATCGTACAGATGAGTGGTACTTTATAGTGTCAGAGTCATGATAAGTCACATGTCACCAGCTGCTCAGTATACAATGAACCTGTAAAATTGGACTTGAGCAAATACAAGAGGACGACGCGGGAATTGCCCCAATCACTACGCCACAACCGCAACCGATGAAGTCCGTAGGTGAAGTTACCCCAAATTCAAAGCTGGCATCACATCAACCAAACCAGGGTAAGTACTACCTACGGACGGCTCGCGCGCATCAAACTATCTTGAAGATATCCGAATTAACCATCCCCGGGCATATGTGGTTTCAATTTTGATTGTGGTGCATACTAGTGCAGGGTTTTGGCAGGCTTCAAGCACTTAGCTTGCACTTGGCGTGCTCAAACTATCGTTAACCATCATTTTGTAGCATCAAATCATCATTCAAATTCCATCGACCGTACTTATACGACTCCTGGGAAGTAGCGATCCATTACTGGAGATTAGTACCGTACTAATCATGTCTGCTCCAACTCTAGCCGAAGTGACTACCGCTGCTTTGCATCTGTGCGTTCCCTACTTCGATTCAGGAATGACATCCCCACCCTTATAACCCTCCAGGCAAGCCGGAAAATACTTCCAGATTGCGGCTTATGTGATGCTGTTGTATGACCATTGTAAGCGTCTTCTATCTGTGAAGTGAACCACTCTGACAGGCCGAGTCGTGGCGGCAGGCGTCACCTTCAGTGAAGAGGTTGACAATTGTTCTTCATACTATGCTTCTCACCACAGATAGTACTTACCGAATTGCTTTCCATCAGGTCGAACGAGTCTGGAAGCGCGATATTACTGGCGCAAGTATACTATTCCTTCTCAATCGATACCTTACACCATTACAATTTGCATTCATCATCGATGGTAAGCCTCTTTTTTTTTGAGTACTGGCAGTCCGGGGCTCAACGTTCGACCAGCGTTCCACAACCCCGGATGGTCGACAAACGTGAGTGTTATAAACTTGATGGTCTTTTTCGCTTTTATTTCTGACTTTCCAATATTCTAGCTGTACGATGCGTTTCTTATATGATCCCTCTGAAAACAACAAGCTCACGGTCTCTAGTTGCGATCGAATTGTTTCGTTCGAGGGCTACACTACAGTTGGTCTTGTCGCAGTTTGTGAACGTAGGTCACCGTATTTTTGACCCAGGCTGCAGCCGCCTCACTCGATTTCAGTTGTCATGATACTTCGTATTTTCGCATTATATGGCCGCAACTATTGGATCCTTGGCTTCCTTCTAGTGGTCTTGGCTGTCCAGATCATCATATCTTCTTATGGGCTTTCTTTTGGGACCCGTATGTCTTTTTGGATTTTGCTTTTTCCGAGATGCAGTCAAATTAAGAGTTGGTTAGGTGTCCCCCTCCCTCCTGGATTTGTCGGTACGTGGTCGCTGGTTTGTTGATTCAGTCACTGGCATACTGAACCTTCTGTCAGGTTGCATATTCACCGGTCCACCTAACAAATCTTTATTTCGTGAGAGATTTGGATGAAATTCCCTATACTTCAGCGTTTTAATGAATTTAATCAGCGGCGATTTGGTATGCCCCCGCCATAACAGATTTCATTATCTTCTGCCTCACCCTATATCGGACCATGAAATTCATCAGGAACTTAAGGTCAACCACTCCGTGAGCTTTACTCATGCATTTATCGATCTTTCATTCCTAATAAGCTGCCATTGAACTTTCAACTAAGGTTGATACATCAGTTCACCCGTGACGGTGTCCTATACTTCGCTGTCATTTTCTCGGCCAACATGATCAATGTTATAATATACCAGGTTTGGACTTTTGTTCCACAGTGTGCAAGTCCAGATAGGCTAATGGCAGATTTTATTAAGTTGGCTGTGGAGGACCTTAAAGCAATTGGTGCATCGTTCAGCCAAATGATCACCTCTGTCATGGTATCTCGGCTTGTGTTGAATCTCCGAGGTGTCGGGGAGCAACCAAGGCCGCGCCCTAATCTTCGTTCTGCTCAGCAGCCGAATGACATCATGACAAGAACCATAGGAAATCTAGGAGAGGAGTTCAGGACCTGGAAGGAGGACATTTCTTCAGGTTGGTCTCATTTGGCAACTTCTGGTGCCAGAACACTCGTAGAGGAGGGCAATGCACTTGAGATGCAGATATTGTCTGAGGAGTGACATTTTTTCAGTTTACATGCTTCCAACATCAGTAAAACAGCAACAGGTTTTTCGGGGCTTTTTTGAGCTTTTTTGTACTTGAACTTCTTTGTGGTTTTTTGAGGCCAACTTTTCTCAGGTTATGGGAGGTTTTCATTACTTATCTCCTTATTTTACTTGTGCAGAATGTGTGAAACAAGTTGGAGTGGACTTCATAAAAATAGCTAAGTCGTTTTGAAGTCCGAATATACTCTGCACATCACATGGTCTTGTTGGTGAGTCGCACGATTAAAAAAATTTCCCCCATTTATTTCTCTCTTCCTCCCCCTTCATCCATAATGTTCTAATAGGCCACTCGAAGTACTAGAAACCAACCCTCAAATTAGAGGTATGTGTCCTTCATTCCCTAATTATGTTTCTGACTTTTGTATTTAAGGTGGCCAGGCATTGTTAATATGTCTCGTCAACATCTCAGTCTCGCCATGCAAAACTTGAACAAAACATGAACTGTCTGGCTTATGAGTTGACTGTAGCAAGACTCACTGGAAGAATTTCAAGAGGAAGGTGTCCAAACTGGTATGTGTTCGAACTTCAACTCTCTTTGATGATTTTGGTACTAACTTTACACAAACAATACTCCGCTATCATAACCCATCCTGCCATCACTACTCGTTCTGTCATACCAACCAC
Organism: Marasmius oreades; assembly: GCF_018924745.1. Lineage (NCBI taxonomy): Eukaryota > Fungi > Basidiomycota > Agaricomycetes > Agaricales > Marasmiaceae > Marasmius > Marasmius oreades. Next base: position 843,571 of record NC_057324.1, read on the forward strand.
TGGGGCTGAACTGGGATCATGGGTTACTGTGCAATTGGCATCACCAAACTCACTACTCAGGTATGTATATCCTCGCCATCGTTATCAACTATACTAATTCTCATCTCTGATAGAATCCCCTTCCCGCAAGAAGGTGGCATGCAAGGTGGTGGACCCCGATACTTACCGTGATGACTCGTTATATTCTACTGGTACAAATTATTCTTAGTTATCTGTATACTAGAACAGAATTTTATATACCATGTTTTGACCAATCCCAATGTCTGATTGTACAGAAAGTGGAAAGGAGAAATTGAGAAAAGGGGGCCAAGGAGCCCTGGTTTTTTGTTTCCTCATCGTCCTTGACAAGCTTTTTCAAGGGAAGTGAACTTTTTCAAGTTATAGGACGTTCCTTGGAAAAGTACGTGTACTTATCTCCTTATCCTCCTTATCCTCCTTAAAAATCCACATAAGGAGGTTTGCTATTTTACTGATGAAGGGGGCCCACAAAATTGATTCCCTGACTGTGACCTGGGGGGGGTCTGTCGAGCAGGGCGGAATTTTTTTTTTAGACCCACCTACATCTGCAATTTGGCAAGGTCCAGTTGTGGATTCTGAGCCAATTCTGAGTTTCTGAAGGGTAATAAATATATATCTAAGAGTGGTTGTTGTAGTCAACTCTCTGGGACTGTTTGTAACCTTATTCCATACTCAAAAGCATCATGCATCAAGACTCATTGAACAGTCAATCACTGGAGTGATGCTGTGGTATTTCATTTCCAGGAAATCTTAGTTTAAAAAGGCTAACAGATATAATATTCTAGGCTCAGAAGATATAGACTCCAATGAAATACCAATACCAGAACCTGTCATCATTAATGGTTGGGTAGAGAGTGAGAAAAAAATGTGTAGTGTCATTCGCGAGTGATGAAAAAAATAGAAGAGGAGGGTCAGAGACACGTGTACTTACCATATATGGTGCATGGGAAGCTTACATAGAGAGGTGTTATATCCGTGCCGGATCCATTCCGGATCGACTCGATTACGGTCTGCTTCCATCCAGTCCCTACTCTATGACCAAGAATTGTTTGTAACAAAGACCAAGATGCTTTTACTTACTATCATTCCTATACTCCACACATTCACATTAATTACTCCACTATCTCTACTTGGCCGAGTGTCCATACGGTCTAGTAACTTTGCTTAATTCCTTAGTCTGTCCGACTCGGACTCCGATCAGATCTCATCTACTTTCACTCTATCTCCTTTAGTTATCTCGAGTACTATATAAGATGTACTTCTTAATAGCTAGTACTTCAGAATTTAACTCGACTCTGGTTATCTCATTGATCAGGTCTAAGACAGTTCGACTCAGGGAGCTGTTGTCCAATAACTTCGGCTACTGTCAAGACTCGTCACTCTCATCACTCTCTTCCTGTCCGAAACATTCTGATTACTTCCGATCACTTCTTCATTTCTTCTTTCTTTCTATCTATCGTTCTATTCATCGGATCCACTCAGGTCCGATCGATCTCTGCACATCCTTAACAGTAGTTAAATTCTTTTTCTTGAGTCAACATGTTGTCCAATCCAGACGACCATTGCGAACACCTTCCTGTTTTCGAAACTCTATTCCCCACACGTACTATTACAACTCAGGCCCATGTCGGGTCTGCTCTTTGTTTTTCTCATCTCAATATTCCCAAAACTCCCCAAAGGGTCAGCAGTGTTTATGCTTCTGATTCCGACAATCCCTACGACTCCCTACTCTCTCCCAGTAAACTCCAAGGAACCATCGATTGTTCACGATGCTCTTCTACCCAACGACCCTGACCATCTCCGATCCTCTCCGAATTACAAATGGAGGAAATAGGAGAAGAAACACCGAGGGTTGATAAAGGCAAAGGTAGAGCTGATGATGCTGATGATCCACCCGAAGATGGAGATGATCCTGACGAAGATCCATCACACCCTCCTGGTGGTGGTTCAGGTGATGGTGGTGGCCCTGGAGGTCCGGGAGGTTCTGGTGGTGGTGGTGGTGGTGACGGTGGTCCTCCAGGTGGTGGTGGTCCTCCAGCTGGCAGAACACTAGGCAGTGCTCCTTACCGAAACCCGTCTGATAATTTCTATTCTGCAGTCACCAGTTATCTTACCGTTCAGAATGCGTTGCTTCAACAGATGCTCCGCGAAAAAGCCAAACCCAAGAAGGGCATATGCCTGAAGGAACCCGAGACTTTCGACGGTTCCAATCCCCACAAACTCAAAAATTTCCTCACTGGTCTACAATTACAATTTAATCACTACCCTGACGTTTTCTCCTCTGATCCATCTGCAAAGGTCAATTACGGCCTCTCTTTCCTCCGAGGTACTGCTCTTGAATTTTTCGAACCTGAACTATTGGGTAGCGAATTTTCTGAACAGGATCTGCCAGCATGGATGGGTAGCTATAAAGCTTGGGTGGTAGAATTGCAGACAAACTTTGGCCAAGTGGACTCTGCCGGAGAAGCTTTGGACAAGTTGGATTTACTCACTATGAAGACTACTGACCGAATTGCTCGTTACATAGTGAAGTTCAACTCCCTTGCTGCTAGAGTTGGTTACAGTGATCCAGGACTCTGTCATTCCTTTTATTACGGACTTCCTGACCACATCAAGGATCAGGTCTCTGCACTTCCTGGAGGCCGTCCGGACCTTTACCATCTGCTTCGGGCCACCGTGAAAGCTGGTGACCAACACTATTGGCAACATGAGGCCGAAAAAACCCATGCTGCTCGTGGCCAATCCAACAATAATTCCTCCAACAAACCGAAACAATCTACTTCCTCTTCCACTTCTTTGACCAACTCCCAATCTCAACCCAAGCCGAAAGGCAAAGGACAACAATCCACTATGACTTTGAATGCCGTTGCTTCCAGATCGGATTCCACTGCTCCCCATCTTCCCTTCTTGGATAAGTTAGGAAAAGATGGAAAGCTGAATGCGGCTGAAAAGGCCTGCCGCTTGAAGGATGGGTTGTGTAGCTATTGTGGGGGTAAACATAAGGTTGATGATTGTCAAAAGAAGAAAACTAACCAAGCTGCGAAAGAGGCTAAGGCCCATGCAGCTAATGCTTCCACTTCGGAGCCAGCCAAGTCTGATGGAAAGTCGGAAAACTAGGCTGCGACTCCAAGACCTCGGCATGAGCTTGGAGTTGCACTGCACTAGATTGTGTCCAAATTGAGGTTACACTCAATGCAGCTGCACTCTCTTCTCCTAATTCTCTTTCTGTCCCTCTATACTCGAACACTCTTAGTTTCTCGGCCCTTATCGATTCCGGTTCTTCACATTGTTTCATTGATTCAAACTTTGTTACTAAGAACCATGTACCTACTGTACCTATATCTCCTATTTCTTTACATCTTCTTAATGGTTCCCTCGGTTCCGTTATTACTTCCTCTGTCTCTCTTCCTATGAAATTTCCTACAGGAGAAATCATATCAATTGACTTTTACGTCACTTCTCTAGATTCTACCTGCAACTTAGTTCTGGGATATAACTGGCTCAACTGCTACAATCCGTTGATTGACTGGTCTGAAGACAGTATCGCTTTCTGAACCGACGTGCATCCGAATCCGGCCGAACGTCCGAGTCCCTCTATCGAGGTCTTGGACTCTCCTTACACTCCTCCACTTGGCCTGAGTAAACGCCAACATGCAAAACTCCGCTACACATCCAGTTCTACTCCTTATCCTTTTGAGTCTATTTATTCTTACGCTAATGCGACTTAGTTGACTATGCTACAAGGTTCTTTTTAAACAGTGCTACGGAGCGATATTTATCATATTAAGAACTAGAGTGAGCCCGAATTGCTACTTAAAGCTAGTGCCACTAGTAGAATGTGCCATAGGCACAGCTAGACCAGTTAGAGAGAGCTGTAGATTGTGTCAGAAAACTGTATGACCGTTCGAAACCTGTAGAACACTATGAGCAGAGGACTTAAGCAGTAATTCACCAAGTTCTACTCTCTACATTCTATTATGCACTGGCATATCAAGGGATGGTACTATTAGAAAACTTGTAGTCTTCACAGAACCGTTCGTAGCAGAACTTAACGGAGTCAAAAAACCTTCATACTAGGAGTACCTACTTCTACAGGGGATTTAGTTGACAAGGAATTGGATATAGGACCACGCAGACTAGAAGAAATTTGATATGACTGTAGATCGAGTCCTGATCTGAGGAAAAGACAAAAAAGACATGATACAGATCACAGATCACAGATAGAGTACCTAGGAACCAGGCAGGGATGAACAACGGATCTCGGAGTCCATGCTGTTCATGTGCTACGGCAATTCAGAACTCTGGATCCATATGCTGGAACCACTTGGACACACAGAGTCCATATGATTTGATAACGTCGAAATGCAGGATAAGGTCCGTAGGCAGGAAATACCATATGGTACGCCTATGTAGGTCCATTCTACATGCTGAAACAAGAATGAAGAACGGTCCAGATTGGTCCAAAACATATGATTTGAATACAGAAAAGCTCTGTAGACAAGATTCTGCACATGTAATGGTCCCTAACAATAAGACTCCGCATGGATTCATAGCTACGGTGCATTATTTTTAGAGATGAAACAAGTAGAGATAGGATTACAAAACTAGTGTAGAAGTAGTATAAAAGCAGCTCATGTATCCGTAGATAAAGTAAGTACTACCCGTGCGTAGGAAAGTCCTGAGTGGGTTGCCCGTGAGTGACTGCTCTTGACACCAATAGAGAGATTTGCCCTGTCTTTGTGCAGTGAAACGATAAGATTTGATTTGAACTATATGAGACCGTTGAGGTCAAACTAGAGAACTATCCGTCTGTAGGCCGCCGAGGTCTTGATTACTGTTTCATGATCCGTCGAGGGTCTTAGCGTTTGTGTCTGCCAAGGACTTAGTTTTCGTGTCCGTTGAGGGCAATAGTCTCCAATCGTTTGAATTAGTCTTACTGTAGACGAAATTCACAGTCCCACTTAGTCCACTGGACAATAAACAGAGCCCCTACAAACCCTAGAATCCCTGTAGCTGTGGTGTTTTACACTTGCAGTTACACATTGATTTTATAAGACCTTCATACGATATTGAGACTGTGATCTTGTGTGTAACCTTTGCCAAGCAGTCCACCCTTGCAATCTTTCCTGGTGTGTAGAGTTATTGATAGACTTTACACGGAGGTTTACTAGTTTTTGGGTTGATTTGGTGTTAGTGCTACTCCCATAGCTCTGATATTAGGTTGACTCTTGAGTGGTATACTTCGCCCATTATCTGGTGACCACCGCAGGGGGTGGAAACAAGATTACATTCAGTATCGAATGAAATATTGTGAAATTTCGGTAGTGTTAGCCCTACGACAAGAACTACAAAAACAACCAAAACCAAAAGAACTTCTCTCCGAAAGATTAGTTCACAGCGACGTAATACTCACACTTCACTAGCGGCTGGCACACAAATCTTACAGACACATAGTCTTACGGCTTTAGCATCTAGTACCCCAGCTCAAGTACCGAGAGCTGGTCAGTCTTCTCGATTTACACACAATTCTATGCAAGGAAGAGAAGCTACCCAAGTTATCCCAAATGATTTAAGAAACCCCAGTTTCTCTTTTGACAGAAGTCTGAGAGAAGCTTTCCGAGATACAAGATCTACGCAAGGTCCTAGAAACCAAGCCTTAGAAACCCCATACGAAACCCCAGAGATTTTAACTGAGGATATTGAACCGTTTTCTTCACCGTTATCATCTCTACCCTCCGAATACAATTCAGACTTCGACCTACGGGAAGAAGAGTTTTATTCTTTTGAACTAAACCCGAGTTTATTTCTTGAGAGACCGTTAACAAGTATGTCCCATATATCAAATGACCCAGCAGTGGCAGGTGTGCCAGATGAAGAAAGACCGATAAAGAAGTCCTGGATGGAATTCTCGAAAGGTGCTTTGAAAGAATTGGATAAAGATACATCGAAGCGAAGGCTCCCCACGTTCAACTGTCTAGATCCTGGAAATCTACGGGAATGGATGGCGGCTATCCTACAATATGGGAAAGTCAAGGGCTGGAAGTTAGATGAATCTTTTATCATTCTAGCTATGATTCAAATGGAGTTCAAGACCTCTCAACTCCTGGCACATCATTTGCCATCTATGAAAGGCTATAGTTGGGCTGCATTTGAGAAAGAGATGTTTGATTCATTCCCGTCGATTAGGGATTTAGAAATAGGAGCATTGGAGAATTTAGACCTATTAAAGGCTAGGTTCTCTGGTATAGGAGAGGAACAGCTACAAAAGCTTACTTCGTTTGACATGGAGTTTGAGTTTGAAGCAGACAAACTTGCAGGAAGCTTGTCAAATTGAGAGAAAGTACAGAAGTTTGCGGAATGTCTAGACCCGACATTCTGGCGAGAGATCAGAAAGAGGCTACGGGACCCTCACTACGTCCGAAACCTGCAGGCAGAAAAGCCCATAGAAGTAGATAGTGGGTGGGTGGCTTCCTGTCACGAATCATTCACTTTCCAAGGCATGTCCAGCCTCAAGAAATACCTGGAAATTAAATTTTTGGGGCATCCCAAGCATTACTGGCATCTAGTCATCTTTACACAAAGTTTCCACTGTTCTAATCAGAAATCCGATAGCTCCTGCAGGTTTCCACTGTTCTAATCAGAAGTCTGGTGGCTATTCACATGTTATTTTCTATTGGTTAAGCCCTATCCCCTTATAGATAGCTCAGTAGTATATAAACCCCCATGTATCTAGCTTTTTCCCCCAGCCTTGTAATTTTAAACCTTCTGTTTGTGTTTCTGTCTCTTGTGCTTTCTGCTTTTCCTCCTCTCTCTCCAGTTGAGCCATTGCTCCTGTCCAGTGTTCCCAAGTGTTCTAGTGCCCTCAGTATTTTTCCAGTGTGCTTCAAGCGCTTTTAAGTTCCCTCTCAGCATCCCTCAGTAAGTATTTACCTTTGAGTAAACCTTGTCGCCTCGGCGGTCCCCCTTTGTAGTGTTGTCTGTATTGTTTAGCTTGCCACATAAGCCTTAAAACCCCACTAGTTGGGTGCAGTGGTTCTAAGGTTGAACAGTTCGTTTCACTTCCCAGTTAGACCCTTTTGCTTTCTCCCAAGTTAGGGATATGGCTTTGACCATCAGTAATGAGTTAGTAGGAGATTGCTACGCACTTCAGGGCTTAGATCCTGTTAGCTATACGTTAGGAGTGAAAGCAGCGGTTCCCGTAGGAACCCCCTTGATCACTCGTGCAAAAATCGAGCCTACGGTAGCTCCATTGTCTTCGTACAAGAAGGAAATAGCTTCTGACAAGTTGACAATGAAACTTTTGGCCTCCGTAGACGCACAGAACACTCGAATGAATGAATTTGCACGTGCAGTTTCTGAGCTTTCGAAGAAGATGCCTGACTTCAGTCAGCCTAACTTCTACAAAAACATGCAGGCTATGGCGTACCATAACGGAAGCCAAGGGCAGAGTAGCAGTGGATCTAGGCCTTCAAACCAGATTACATCCAACTCTATGGCTGCAGGACAGCCATATAGGGCGCCTACGGACAAAAATTGCATTATTTGTGATGAACCCGGGCATTTCTGGAGAGAATGCAGGCAAGCGCAAGAGCTATTCCAGAAGAAGTGGATAGTTAAGAATGAACATACAAATAGACTGGAGATGTATGATGGGAATAACCTCCCACCACCTGATCCAGTGAAGAAAGGATCGCGAGCAGACAGAATTAGAGCTATCACTAGAGAGAAGGGATGGCCAGGTGCTGAAAAGACCAGTTTCTTCTTACAAGGAGACTTGGATCTTGATGATGATCTCCCAGACCATCAATCTGTGCCTATGATAGAAGTTTTGTTACAGAGAATTGCTGCTTTGGAGGTAGAGACTCGTCACCAGTCGGGCGACAGTTCAAAAAACTAAAAGGTCCAATGATGGACTCCTCAGATAAGAGAGATAGATCTCAAGATACCCAGAGGAGACCAGAGGACCCCAAAAAAATAAAATTACCACCAAAACCCCAAGTAGTGATATCTACACCCTCATTCTTGAGAAAACAACCGTATGTGATACCCTAGAGAAAGCCTTTCGAAGAAGAGGTCTCTGAAGAAGAAGATGAAGCAGAATCAGATGAAGAAGAACCTCTGTCGCAGATCGATAGACGTCCTTCCACTCCGCTGCCTAGGGTATTCGATCAAATTCAGCCCGTAGGACGCGTCCCACAACCAAGGGATTCTGTATTGCCCCGAAGCATAATTCCTGAAGACAAGGGTGCTTTAAAATCTAAGAAGGTTCAGTCTGAAAATGTGAAGAAAGTGTCAACGGAAAATCTTCAAAATGTTGAAACAAAAAGATATAAGCAACGGGTGATTCAAGACCTAATTGACCAAATGATGGCCAATCCAGCTAGTGTTTGCTTGAACAAGCTCACGGCTTCAAAAGAGTTCCAAAAGGCATTGCTATGGTGAGTTAGGAATAAGCACGTTCGAAAGAAGAACTATAAAGTGTTCCTTCAAACGTTAGACTATCCAATAAAAGACTCTATGGCGGCAGAGGAACCTTTTGATGAAGAAGCAGAGTTTGTGAAAGTAGATAATATTGAGACCGTAGATTCGTTCGAAACCTTAGAAGAGGAAGAAGACAGATTGGAAGCGGGTTCAGTAGTTCACCGAGATGTTGTGGAAGTTTATTGCACCGAGTTAGATTCTGAAGGAAAACAGAAGGTTGTGATAGTAGCTGGATTGTCCGAGGGACTCAGATGTGTCTTTCCTGAGGTTAACGGTTCTATGGAAAGAGTAGAAGCAGTGATTGATGGTGGATCACAAATAATTGCGATTGACACATGGGTTGCTCAAGGATTAGGCTTGCAATGGGATCCAAATTCAGTGATTCACATGCAGTCTGCGAATGGACAGCTGAAACCAACACTGGGGGTGTGCAGAAATGTACCTTTCAAGTTTGGTGAAGTAACAGTATATTTGCAGCTTCATGTAGTGGAGAAAGCTCCCTTTCACATTCTCTTGGGTAGACCTTTCGATGTCCTAACGGAATCGAAGGTGCAAAACTTCAAGGATGGAGACCAGTGGGTTACAGTTTCATGCCCAAACAAAGGAATTCAAAGTGTCATCCCTACATACATGAGAGGGGAAGGCATTAAGATAAAACCTAAGCAGGAACCAACCCTACGGACGCAGAGTTCAGAGGAAGTGCAGAAAGAAAGAGAACAACGAGGGACTGAATCTTCAAATTTTCAGTCCACCTTGATGAATTGATAGAGGATCAAGGAGAGGTGGCTCTACAAATATCTGTAGATGCTCATGGTGTTCCATGAATTGAAAAATATAAAAATTTGATAAATACAAAATTCTCTCCTACAGAGCTGGCTGGAGCCTTCATAGAAGCTTCAAATAGTGAAAGGACTACTAGTCAGTCTGATTCGAGAGTAATGAAAAACATTGATATGAACGAAAAAGACCAAAAACACACAGAAGATACAAAACACAAAAACAGTGCTTCTATTTCTCCTTGTGCTACGGACAGTATTCTTTCTTATTATTCATCAGCACCAGTTTCAAACTCCCTAGATTCCATACACAGTGAATCTACAGAATGAGAACAGTTGCTTTGTACTACTAGAAGAGGTTCAACCCTCGAAGGCTTCAACAGCCAAAAATTGGCACATTGATCTGACCCTTCTCAACAAGACAAGATGGATGAGCTTAGTGAAATCGCCATAGATGGCAGAGCTTTACTATTGAAGGCTCAAGATACCCATAGTCTATGTGAACTTGTTGATTTGCTTAGTATGGATTTCAAGAATCTCACTGATGCGTCGAAAATTGAAGAAAATCCAAATAAATTGATACCCCCATTGCTCCGACACGAAGTTTTGTAGGGGGTGCGGTTGAAAATGAAAATGCATTCGATACAATGCTAAATGAAGCATCTATGCTAGTAGACTATCATCAGAGGATGTACGAAAATCACTACCAAACCGACGAATGTATAGCTTTGGATTTGGATAGGTTAGCTAAGGACCCCGACAAACATGGAAAGACTTTGTTCAATGAACTAGCTTTTTATAAGGAAAGATGGTTGCAAGTCTACAGGACTATAGACAACTTTCCTAAGGACCTTTATATGGGCGAAACCCCAATAGATAAGATTCTATCGTCTACGGACTCTCAGAATGCCTACGTTATCGAACTTGATGCGTGTGTACAAGAGATGGGGCTTGCTCTACGCAACTTAGAAGGAAAGCTTTCGAGAGAAAGTCTTCCTACGAATTCATATAGCATATTCTTGAGTAGCTCGCAGTCTATGGAGCGTGAGAACTATGTTTCCCAGGGTGCTACGGCGCTTGGAAAACATACAGTTCAGTCGGTCTACAGAAAATACAAGCCAGTAGCACTTAAAGTCCGACCACAATTGGCTAAGATGCCAGAAGAATTCCGAGTTCTTAGGAATATTACTGGGGATCTGCTTGAAGGGATGCCAGTACTATTGCCGTACCCTCCTGAGTTCAGTCCAGGAGAACGGTATACAGAAGAATGTAAGGAAATCATAGAAAAGAATCATAATGAAGGCTTTCTATGGCCTGAAGAAATGAAGTTGGTACACCATCTGATGAAAATCCAAGAGAAAGGATTCGCTTGGAGTGCAGATGAAGGTGGAACCTTTCATACAGATTTCTTCCCGCCGATTAAGTTCCCAGTGTTGCCTCACAAGCCGTGGGTTGAGCGTAATATCTCTATTCCACCTGGGATTTACGAAGAAGTCTGCCAGATTTTGAAGGACAAAATCGCAGCAGGAGTGTACGACCCTACTACGTCATCATATCGATCAAAGTGGTCATAGTACTAAAGAAAGACGGAAAGAGTCTATGGCTGGTTCATTCGTTAGAACCATTGAATGCAGTCACAATTCAGCATTCTGGGATTCCACCTGGAACAGCTGAGATTGCTAGTAGCTTTTCTGGAAGAGTGTATATAGGAATGTTAGACATTTGGGTTGGATATGATGAAAGGCTTATCGACGAGGAATCGAGAGACTTTACTACGTTCCAAACGCCCTTTGGTCCTTATAGATTAGTGAAACTACCTATGGGATGGACTAATTCAGTCCCTTTGTTTCATGAGGATGTAACGTACATTCTACGGGAAGAAATTCCTCATGTTACTAGACCATACATTGACGACGTACCTATACGAAGACCTAGTACTAGATATGAGTTACCTGACAGAGGCTATGAGGTGATTCCTGAAAATCCAGGCATCCGTAGATTCGTTTGGGAGCATTTACAGAATGTGAATCGAATAGTTCAGTGGATGAAGTACGCGGGAGGTACCTTCTCAGGTCCGAAAGCTTTCATTTGTTGCGCTGAAGGAATGGTAGTAGGCCATAGAGTGTCCTACGACGGTGAAAAACCTGTAGAGAAGTTTGCAGAGATCATTCTCTCTTGGGATCTGAAAAACTTCAGAAGCAAAACTGATATTTGATCATTTCTGGGGATTGCAGGACAAATGTGCATGTTCATTAAGGACTATGCTAAGAAGACAAGACTGTTGAATCAGCTCACTGGAGCTTTTGTACTGTTTGAAATGAACGAGGAAGCTTGTGAAGCTGTCCAAGAGGTTCAAGATGGAATCCGTGATGCACCCGCGCTACAGCCCATCGACTATAAGAATCCAACGGGTATCACGTTGGCCGTAGATTCGTCTTGGCAAGGTGTAGGCTATTACTTGTACCAAGTAGACCCCAAAAATCCAAAAATGAAGTTCTACAATTACTTTGGGTCTATAACGTTCAATGAGAGAGAAGCTCGCTTCTCACAACTGAAAAGAGAACTCTACGGGTTACTTATGGCACTACGGGTGTCAAAGTATCAAACTTTTGGATGTAGACCGTTGACTGTAGAAATGGATGCCAGCTACATCAAAGGAATGTTGAACAATCCAGATAGTGCTCCAAATGCTAGCATTAACCGGTGGATTGAAGAGATCAGACTCTATCATTTTGAACTAGTTCATATTAAAGGACTTGTACATGGTCCAGATGGACTTTTGAGACCTCCTCCTGGTGGGATATCTATGCCTAGACCAGAAGGATGGGAAGAATTCCTGGTTGACGACAATGGTCAGCCAGTAAAGTTTCGAATGGGAGATGGAATCGAGGATGAACCTTTTGACATTGATATGTTCAAGGATGATATAGATCCGTGGTTGGGTTATTTGGTTTCATTAGCTGAGAAAGAACCAAAGTTGGCTACATCTGTCTTTTGCTATTTAGAAGACCTACAGTCCACCATAGATGAAGCAAACTTTGTAGATAAGATAAGAAATTGGGTGCTACGGAAACCTCCAGACTATGTTTCAACATTTTTGAAGCAAGTACCAGTGGTCCTGCCCACTGTAGATGACAATTGGAATGATTCTCATCCATATAAGCCTATACATGAATATACAAATGAGATTAAAAAGTTCAATGAGAAAGTTCCTCAAATTGAAGAGTGGCTTCTAGATCCCGAAGTGGATTTTGTATGCGAGTTGCCTAAAAACAAAATGAACAGTTTCATTACATTGGGATCAAAATTCTTTCTAGACCCTGATGGGAGACTGTACAAACGATCTACGGATGGTTCTACGCAACATAGGTTGTATGTAGTTCCTGATAAGAGGATGTGGATGCTTGTAGCAAGTCACGATCATCTAGGACATAAAGGAATGTTTGTGACTAAGTCAATCATGGAGAAACAATTTTGGTGGCCGCATATGGACAAGGACATAGATTGGTTCGTCCGTAGCTGTCAGGAATGCCAGGATCGAAGGCTTGATCTGTTGAGGATACCTCCAGTGGTTACTCACACCCCGTCACTGTTCCAAGTGATCCATGTAGATGTTTTGAGTATGACTCCCGCTAGCAACAGTTGTAAACTGATTGTTCACAGACGATGCGCACTATCCAGATGGTCCAAAGCAAGGGCTATTCAAAGTGATACAGCTAGAATACTCACAGAATGGTTCTTTGATGATATCATTAGTAGGTGGGGTTGTCCTGAGGAGGTTGTTACGGATAATGCACCACAAATGATTGCTATGGCAAGGTGGCTTATGGACAAATACGGTGTCCATAGCATTAAGATTTCACCGTACAATTCTCAAGCAAACGGAAAGATTGAGAGCGCACATTTCGATCTACGGAGCGCGCTTTCGAAAGCTGTAGCTGGAGACCTTGCAAAATTGAAGCATATTTTGTGGGCTGATAGAGTAACAACTAGGAAAGACCTAGGTTGCTCCCCCTACTTCTTTGTTACTGGTGCAGAACCTATACTACCGCTTGATATGTGGAATCTACGTGGCTAGTGAAACTACCCAATAGGTTTCTATCACGAGAAGAGTTGATTGGCTTTTGAGCGCAAGCTCTGGCTAAACACAGAACACATGTAACAGCTATGCAAGATAGAATTACAGAAGAAAAGCGTAGACGCTTGATCAAGTACGAACGGGAATATATGCACACTGTAAAACCCTTAAACTTTGAATCTGGAGACTTGGTTCAAGTACGGAATACCGCTATTGAAAAGAACTTGGATAGGAAAATGTTCCCTAGATACTTTGGGCCTTGCATAGTCATTCGACGTACTAAAGGTGGCTCTTCTTATATCTTAGCGGAAATGGATGGAACATTGCTACGGGGAAAGTACGGAGCCTTTCGCATCCTACCTCACACAGCGCGATACCACATTGACCTTCCTACGGAAATAAAAGATTTAATTCAGCTATCTAAGGATGAGTTAGAAGCCATGGCTAACGAAGATGAACCAACTGAGTACCAACTGAGTACGAACTTGGAGTGGATTACATCTTTGACAAAGCTCAAATCCTGAGGCTGAATGGTAATGCCTCAGTATCACAAATCTGCAACTCACCTAGTTTCTTGATGTGTTGTAGTGGAGTGGTAGAAGGAGATTAGTAGTGAAGCTTAGATGGAGAGCACAGAGATGTTGTATGAAGACAAAAGATGTTGTTAAGTCTGAGGCTCTAAGGCTCAGACTGTCTAGCTTATATACATGAATTCTATCTAGGACCCCAGATACTATACTAAGACCTCTAATACTCTATTTGAATAGTAGCACATGGTGTGCTTGGTAATTGTCTGATTGGAAGACTTCAGGTACATTCCAGAACAATGGTTCCTTAGCAACAATCTGAGAAACCATATGGTACACTGGGTAATCCTGGGAAACCATATGGTGAAGCCTGGGAAACCATATGGTGCAGTGGGTAGCACTGAGTAAATATATAGTACTCTGGGTTGCTCAAGCATGCTTGGCAACAAGGATCAACATCTAGACATCTAGCCTGCCAAGGCTGTTGCTAGTGTGATCTAGATCTGACATAATTCCCCTAGATCTGATCTACAATCTGGAAGTGTCTAGAATGGTCTAGAACAAGTCCAATGGTCCACTCCATCTTTGGAATATCTAGTGATGTGATAAGATAAACACATGGCACAGATAAGATAAATGTTAGATAGGGATAAGACAGTGAAATCTGTGACACTCAGCTACAGCAGAAAATGATAATGAAATTGAGCTACCTAGCGAATCTGAGGATTCAATGGACGATCCAGTAAGAGTCACTAGGTCTGCTAAGAAGAAAGTTAGATTCTCTAAGATCTGACTGAACGTATGAAACCGGAAAATCCAGTTAGATTCTAATAAAATCTAACTAGTGCACAAGTATACGAAATGACAGTAATATGAAAGGAGCGGACACCATTTATCACTACAGCCAGCCATTGTTAAAGAGTGATCTACGGAAAGATACACTACTGAATAGACTCCATGGGAGCACCTGCATCCACCTCAGTAGGCTGGTTTGTAGACCTCTCCTGTGCTGAAGTCGACGTAGCTGACTGTTCGACGGAAAGGGCGAGGCGGGAAAGGACTAGCTGATTTGCCTCGACGAGTTTTTCGTAGGCTGCCTGGTATGCTGCTCCTTGGTGAAGAATCGAAAAGGCCGACGCATTGACCTCCATACGAAGGAGGGTCTGAATGGCAGCGAGGTCAGACGCAGAAAGGGAGTCCATACCAAAATGGGCCGGCATGCTAGCTATGACCTTGAGTACAGAGAGATGCGTAGACTCTCTGCATTTCTTCTCCTCTGTCCAACAAGTTGTCATAAGTGATGCTACAGCCACGAATAAAGAGAGGACGGTCCCAAGGTGGACACTCACCCTCGGATTCGGGCGTAAGGTCTATGCCGGCCTTATCGATACGAGCCTTCTT
This sequence comes from Marasmius oreades, assembly GCF_018924745.1. Classification (NCBI taxonomy): domain Eukaryota; kingdom Fungi; phylum Basidiomycota; class Agaricomycetes; order Agaricales; family Marasmiaceae; genus Marasmius; species Marasmius oreades. The sequence goes on from NC_057324.1 coordinate 858,852, forward strand.
AGCAGGCTTTGCTTCGATCTACAGAAAGATTAGAAATGATTTATATGAAACGAATAACGCGATCTACGGACCTCTTTCTTCTTGGAAATGCGAATTTTCATAGGGTCTTTATCCTTTGGTGGTGTCCTTCATCTTGAAGTCGTCATTCTGGTAATAGAATTGAGCCATAGATAGCTTTAGAACGAACTGGAGGGCTTACTTTAGTGTTTGCTTCCTCAGTATCAGAGATTTCGATAGTAGCTTCGTTGCGAGAAGAGCTAGCTCCCGACGGTGAAGTCAATATTGAAAATTAGAAAGATTAATAAAATAAGAGCTTACATTCTTGCACTTGATAGCAGTTGCCTTGTTGCACACAGTGCACATCTCGACGTAGAAGGACTTGGCCTTCACGAAGTCAACACTCTTATCGAGGGAGAACTGCTCGATGTCGGCAGTGACCATCTCAACGACATTGCGATAAAGATCAAATGCAACATCATCTTTGGCAGATTGGTAGCTTTGCAGCTTGGTCTGAACCTACGGCAGAAGCATTACAATGAAACAGAGATAGAAGAGTGGTGCTGAACGTACCACAACATCGAGAAGCTGTTTGGTGAACAGCTCGGCGGACAACTTGTTAGCGTAGGGACGCAACTGGCTGACTTGTTCAACAATCGGAGCAGCGCATTCAACCCAGATTTTGGTGGGAACGAATTCGCTACGAGTGGACATGTTTTAGATGAAGTGAGAATGTATGAGTTGAGAACTGGTTTCTACTGAGGCTGGTTGAGCTGGGTAGTGAAGAATTGGCTATCTATGGTCAACCTTTTATACCTTTTATGCTCTGCTATCCAGCCGTAGACAACTTTCTCTGCCTTATGGTCCTAAAGGACTCCCGAATCCAACATCTAGTCAACAAGAGTTGACTGCTCATTTGTTTGGGGGGAAGGTATCTTAGGTTCCTGAAAATTTGACCGTAGATTCAAGTTTTGCGATTTGGACACCTACATGAACATACGGGTGTACCTACGGATCCTGAAAAGATAATCATCGCTTAGAAAAACTTATAAGCAAGAACCTACGCGAGAGATGCATAGCGATAGGAATGATTGAACAATGTGCTACGGACAGATTCATCTAACTCCGAGCATAGAGATATGTGAGCTATGGCTGATAAGACTTTAACTTAGCAATTAGAGTTTTAAGTTGGACTTATTGGATCTTAGCCATGCAGTGTGCAAATCAAACAAGTTTTGATTGAAATACAAGATATGAAATTAGAAATACAAAAGAAGAATTTAGGCACCGTAGTGCGTACCAAAATACAAGATAATGAGGGCTAGACACCCAATACAAGTCCAATACCAAAAGACAACAAAACTACAGTAATCGTAGGCTATGGATACAAACAAGATATGACAAGATATAAGGCAGAACAACTGAATCTGTCCTTAGTAACACAAACAAAATCAATCCCGTAGAAGTCCTTATTCTATGGAATGGTTAGTGATAAGATAGAATGGTATATGAAGAAACAACTTACCAAGTTGCCCTCTTTCGGAGCTTAGCCTTTTCGCTATGCTTAGCCCAGAAGAGTTTGCACTTCAACTTGCGCTTGCTAAGACTTGCGGGGACCTCAATCTCCTCACCAGCGCTAGAATCGTGATCCGTGCTCTACAGAGAAATGGTTAGATATAATCTACGGAAGAGTTAGAAGAGAGCTTACCGCTTCTTCAGCTTCATCGTCAATAAGCATAGCAGCCGTAGGCTCGGCCTAGCAATTATAAGAAGCAGAAATAATATGAACAAAAAAAGAAAAGACTTACTGGTTCTTCTCCCTCATCCTCTCTGGCAACTTTGAGCTCTGGCTCAGGAGTGGCTACGGGAACTGAAACCTCTTCAGGTAATGAAGGCAGGGGTTCCTAGAAGAAACAATAAGAAACATAAATTAGAAGAAATGAAAGAAGAATTACGAACCGTAGATTGAAGAGGAGCAGACTCCTCAGCTTCATCTTCAACAGGAGCGGAGCGTAGATCCTCAGTGGCCACAGGGGGTGAATTTCCAACAATTGGCCAGCCAAGTACCTCACTGAGAGCTTTGACTTGATCTGCGGTCATTTTGAAGTCTTCATCATCTTGGAGACCCTTCAAAACTTCTACAGGGTCGCGTCCAGCAGCCCGTAGCGCTTTCTGGCTGACTTGAATGTCTTCCCAGATAAGCCGAGCAGAATCGTATGCGGCGATTTGAGCCCGTCGAGCCTGATCAAAAGCTTTGAACTCTCGCTGAAGGCGGCGAATGACCTTAGCCAAAACTGGAAAAGTGATTAGATTCGATCCATGAAAGAAAAGAAGCACTCACAGATGTTGTTGCTTGAGGCAATCTCGAGTTTCTTTGCCCCAGTATGAGAATCATCGGGGTCAAAGTATGAACACTTCTGCTTCCCAGAAAAGCATCGTTGACAAGTCGGTCTACGGCCGGTTTTGCCACTTGGAGCCCAGATTGGGCAACAGTCAGCGTAGCCGAAATAGGTACATCGATTGCATGGGGAGAGACGATCAAACTAGATACCAATTAAGATAAGATGGAACAAAATAGATGATAGAACTTACAAAAGAAACAGAACGGCCAGCGGCCACAATTGATCCGAAGCTTAATTTGGCTTCGTCAAAAGCAAACTGCAGATCCATGTCTACGCTGCAGTGTCAGGATCTAGTAGTATTAAGAAAAATCAGGAAACTTACTCCGTGCTTCACCAATCCAATTCTCAGGGAACACATGGGAAGGAGCAGAAGAGGTCCACAAATCGTCTACGGATGCTTCGGTACGATTAGTGGTAGCTTTCTTCTTTCCTGTTGCCCTTGAACTCCTCGACGGAGAAGGATTGGAAGAGGCATCCGCTGCCGCCGCTTCCGACTCAGAGGCTAGGACAGCGGAGCGCTTCGTGGATCGAGAACGTGTCTTGTAACGCTAGAAAGAGTAGTTTAGAAGAAAAGCCTTAGAAGAAAAGGAGGGACACTCACAGCAGGAGGAGAATCGTCCTCAGAGGAAGAATCTACGAAGGCTACGCTTTTGACAAAAGCCTTTGTAGGCTTGGGCTGCTTAGACTGTGAAGCGCCCTCCGTAGATGAATCCGGAACCTAGAACAGAGGTTAGAAGTAATAAACAAAATTGAAAGAGGGTTCGTACCTTGCGCTTTCGAGCTGGTTTTGATGGTCCAGCAACTGGAAGAGATGAACTACCCTCTGCCCTGGGCAAACCAAGAGCAGAAGTCGCTAGGGATGGACCCATAGCGACCTGGGAGCTTGAAGCTACCCCAGGAAGGGCGAGAGCTGGGAGAGAAGGAGGCTACGGCCGAAAACTCAGCCTATGTTCAATATAAAGGAGACAGTGTGACTTACTGTAGCAAGAGGTTCTGATCTTGGAGCGTTCGGCAAATAGTATGCTGGAAGGTCCTGGTCAAAATCGCATCGCTAGAGTAGAAATGAATTTAAAGATAAAGTGAGAAGAAGTTGAAAACTTACGCCGAAGGCTTCGATTAGAGCAGTGGCATCTTCTTCATCGAACATCCACTCATTGTAGGGAACCCGCCATCCAGAAGCCCACTCAGAGGCTGTAGCCAGTAGCGAGAAGGCAGGAGTGATCCACCCGGCAGGTGCAAAACGAAGTGTTTGCCGATGTAGATCCCCCTATAATGAAATCAGGTTGAAAAATAAAAAGAGAGGAATTGAAGACTTACCAAAAGACTACTGTTCCTTTGGAACTCGTCAAACATCTCTGGAGTTTCGGTAAACTTGGCGATCAACCTGTTGTTAAGGTCACCGAGTCATTGATGAACTTGCTGAAGCTGGGACTCCAGTATGTCAATAACGATAGGACTGGGGATGTGAGGTTCAGGATCGACAGCCTTGGCCTTGGCCTTTCCTTTCTCTTGTGCAGACGGCATTGGATATGATCTACGGGCCGCATTAGTATGCAACACCGTATAAACAGATAGGAAAAGAAATAATCTACAGGCCTCAGAGCAGACTCCGAAGCCTCCGTAGATCGTTCCCGCTCACCTCGAGAATGCGGAGGACAATGAGCAAAGAAGTTTGAAGAGCAGCGGCGAAGAGCGACCGTAGAGCAGGTGGGAGAAGGGAAAAAAGAAATGTTCTGCTAAGTCCAACTGCTGCAGTTTTTATAGCCAAATCCAACATATGAACCAGCACATGACCATAGAACATCACAGAATGTTGTAGAATATTCCAGATCTATGGAAATTAAAGCCTCGAGGCTGTTGAAATCATCTACGGAATGATGAGGCCATAATTAAGAAATGATGGAAGTAATTAACGACGGAACATTGCATTGTAGGAGTTCTGGCATGGGAAAATCATTTTGATGTCGGAACATTTCCTTTTTGGGAACATTAGCGCTGGTCAGCGTAGAGCTTGAGCTCAAAATTTCTCTAAGTCAGGGACTTGACGGTTGTACACTAGAGTGTTCACCATAGATAAGATTAAGTAGATCTACAGGCCATTTTGAAGGCTTTTAGTAGAACTACCAAATGAAAGAGCTGTAGATCAATTCAAACGATAGAAGATGATGTTGTACTCAGTCCGTAGATGGACTGGGGACAGTCCTCTTTTGTTTGGGGGAGATAATGCAACTTAGTTGACTATGCTACAAGGTTCTTTTTGCACTTTAAACAGTGCTACGGAGCGATATTTATCGTATTAAGAACTAGAGTGAGCCCAAATTGCTAGTTAAAGCTAGTGCCACTAGTAGGATGTGCCGTAGGTGCAGCTAGACCAGTTAGAGAGAGCTGTAGATCATGTCAGAAAACTGTATGACCATTCGAAACCTGTAGAACACTATGAGCAGAGGACTTAAGCAGTAATTCACCGAGTTCTACTCTCTACATTCTACTATGCACTGGCATATCAAGGGATTGTACTATTAGAGGACTTGTAGTCTTCACAGAACCGTTCGTAGCAGAACTTAATGGTGTCAAAAGACCTTCATACTAGGAGAACCTACTTCTACAGGGGATTTAGTTGACAAGAAATCGGACATAGGACCACGCAGACTAGGAGAAATTGGATATGACCATAGATCAAGTCCCGATCTAAGGAAAAGACAAAAAGACATGATACAGATCACAGATCACAGATAGAGTACCTAGGAACCAGGCAGGAATGAACAACAGATCTCGGAGTCCGTGCTGTTCATGTGCTATGGCGATTCGGAACTCTGGATTCATATGCTGGAACCACTTGGACACACAGAGTCCATATGATTTGATAATGTCGAAATGCAGGATAAGGTCCATAGGCAGGAAATACCATATGGTACACCTATGTAGGTCCATTCTACATGCTGAAACAAGAATGAAGAACGGTCCAGATTGGTCCAAAACATATGATTTGAATACAGAAAAGCTCCGTAGACAAGATTCTGCACATGTAATGATCTCTAACGATAAGACTCCGCATGGATTCATGGCTACGGTGCATTATTTTTAGAGATGAAACAAGTAGAGATAGGATTACAAAGCTAGCGTAGAAGTAGTATAAAAGCAGCTCATGTATCTGTAGATAAAGTAAGTACTACCCGTGCGTAGGAAAGTCCTGAGTGGGTTGCCCGTGAGTAACTGCTCTTGACACCCAATAGAGAGATTTACCCTGTCTTTGTGCAGTGAAATGATAAGATTTGATTTGAACTATACGAGACCGTCGAGGTCAAACTAGAGAACTATCCGTCTGTAGGCTGCCGAGGTCTTGATTACTGTTTCATGATCCGTTGAGGGTCTTAGCGTTCGTGTCTGCCGAGGACTTAGTTTTCGTGTCCGTCGAGGGCAATAGTCTCCAATCATTCGAGTTAGTCTTACTGTAGACGAAATTCACAGTCCCACTTAGTCCACTGGACAATAGACAGCCCCTACAAACCCTAGAACCCCCGTAGTTGTGGTGTTTTACACTTGTAGTTGCACATTGATTTCATAAGACCTTCATACGATATTGAGACTGTGATCTTGTGCGTAACCTTTGCCAAGCAGTCCACCCTTGCAATCTTTCCTGGTGTGTAGAGTTATTGATAGACTTTACACGGAGGTTTACTAGTTTTTGGGTTGATTTGGTGTTAGTGCTACTCCCGTAGCTCTGATATTAGGTTGACTCTTGAGTGGTATTCTTCGCCCATTAATGCAGATCTATTAAATGCCCCTACAAACTCGGTTCCGCTTGTATCCATTATCTCAGCTTGCGCTTATTTGAGGGCTACTAAGGAATCAGGTGCGAAATCCTATATTATGCACTTGGCCAACCCATCGGCTGAATCGGTAGACAGAAAGGCTCCGGATGTCTCTGATGAAGATCTTGCACGTATCCCTAAAGAATACCACGAGTTCTCTGATATATTTTCTTCATCTATGGCGAAGGAACTAACTCCACATCATTCTCACAATGTTAAAATTAATATTGAGGAAACTGCAGATCCTCCATACGGTCCGATATATTCACTATCTCCCGCAGAACTCAAGGCACTTCGAGAATTCATTGACGAACATATCAGTGCTGGGCTCATTACTCCTTCCAAATCTCGTTTCGGTGTTCCAATCCTCTTCATTAAAAAGAAGTCCAGTGATCTCTGCCTTTATGTTGACTTCCGTGGTCTTAACAAGATCACTAATAAAGACTGGTATCTGCTTCCACTTATCTCCGACCTTCTCGATTCTCCTCAAATGGCTTGAATCTACACCAAGCTACACTTATGATAATGGCACTAAAAACTACTACCAGGTGCAGCAAAACACACTCCAAGCACGAAGTGCACAAAACCAAACCCAACACTAGCAATTAGCGTAGTTGATTTGTGGAGATTGGTATCAATGGACGCTCTCAGCAAGGTTCACTGAGAACTCTAAGATATGACTTCAAAGGTGGGGCTTTTATATGGTTCAAAACAAATTTAAATTCTGTGTTCACAAGTCAAAATGACAAAGGCTTTCTACAAAGTTCACTACTTCAAGGAGGTGTTCAATTCTTTCTAAGTTCAAATAGAACTATCAAATTCAATTCAAATTCAAGTCAAAATGACTCTACAAGTTCAAAGTTTCCAAGTACCAAAGTGGCAATAAATTCAAATCAAATTCAAAGTCCAAATCTAATCTTTTACAAATACAACACCAACTTCGAAGAAGTGGGGCAAAGTATGAGCCAGAGTTCCCTAGTGAAAGCACTTAGGCTTCTGTCATAGGTTACTGGGGAAATACTGCTGCTACCACCCTTCCTTATATACGCTTTTTCAAATAAATAATAATCAAAAGTCGAAGATATAGTAAAAAGTCGAAAATATAAAGAAATCCCTTTCAGAGATACCAAAGTACCCTTAATCAGGTATAGTACATGTCAATTAGATATAAAACCGTCCAGAATATAGTATTTCTTATTTCTTTTCCTCATATTTTCTTTATTCCTGTTCTGAGTCAGATATCTTTGACATTTGCATGTAGATACATCCTGACACCTTTTGGTTTCCAAGGCGAGTTCCCATGTGCTCCCTTGTTCTCTCTTGTTCTATCCGATCTGGAATAGTCCAAAACGGTTCGATCTATATTCCAGGGATCGTTTCTATGGTTCTTTCCTGGTAGAATATCCTTTCTGACCGGACATCGACAACATCCGCCCCTTTTCTTGTTCCCAGCTGTAAGTTACAGCCACTGGCATTATTTCTGTTCCTTAAGTCCGAAGTGGACTTTAGATAGTTACATCTGTCCGATTGTTACTTCCAGATGTACTTCTAAGAGTTGTTTCCGTCTTTTCAACCAATATCGAAGAAATCAATAAATTGATAGTAAAATCAAGTGTCCCCATGTTTGCTACAAGTATTTGTGAGTGAGACAAGGCCTATGTAAATGAACGAAGGTTTTTAAAAGGCTACTTCATCGGTTCCTACAGGTTTCAGAATGTCGAAGACTCTTGTCTATAAGGTAATTCGTACTTTTCGTACTTCAGATAACCCGCAAATAGACCCGTGCTTTGACTAGCAGCTTGGGCTTGCTCTAATCCTCATATTATGTTCCCATTTTGATTATATTATATATAAAAATGTTAAAAATGCGTTTATTTAGGTACTAGTAGAGTCTATCTGCGACATCTCCCTCTAACAAAAGAAAGGACTGTCCTCAGTCCATAGCATCTTTGTCCGGAGTCAATCTGCAATGTCTACAACCTGTTTCACAATGTTCTTTGGTTGATTAGACCTCCTCGAAGTCCAAAATTTCTTTCCCGAGGACTCTAAGTCCCCACATCAATCGGTTCCTTCATATATCTCACTTAGAAGCGTTATTGATATCAAATTGAATTGATTCTGCACTAGCGAGTTAGCCATCAACTCATTTTCGAGATCTGTAGCTAAGGTTTCCTTATTTAGAACTTTCCCACTCCACAACTTCCATGAGAGGTATGTTCAAAATATTTCTAAGTCAATTCAGGGTTTGCCGATCGCCCCTTTTATATTTTCAAGGTTCAAGGGTTTGTTTTTCAACTTCCCTTTCCCCTTTATTCTACCATGTCTTCCTCTTCGTCGCTTTTGGGCCTTTCTCCAGTGGCTCTCAGTGATCTTTCATCTTTCAATGAGGCCATGTTCAACATACACTGGACTTTTGGTGACGCGACTTCATTTCCTCCAACAGAAGGTCTTTCACATGACAGACTCCTCCTCTGTGCTCTCAAGTGTTGCAGAATGGAGCTAGTACGTGCTATTTCCATTTCTATTCTTTCCTGTTTCATTTCTGACATGTTTTGCAATCAAGGAACGCTTGGCTTTGGAATTTTGCAAGCTATCCTTTCATCGACACTTTCCTCCTGCCGTTGGTGCGATTCTTTCCGCAACTTCAAAGATAGCACACTCGCAACATCACGAAGCTTCTTGGGTTCTTTCTGCCAATGAGATCGCCACTTGGGTGACTTATAACATCATGCGTCTTTGTTCTTCTTCTTTTTCTATTTGATACTAACTTTCTCTCTTATCCCAAACATAATTTCAAGGCTGCGCCTTCAGTTAACTTTCTCTACGACATCCTCCCCAATATCGAACTTAATCCTTACTCTCCATGGCACCCTGGATACCGAATGGCCCGCGTGATGTCCTCAAAACGATGGCAGTCTGAAGAGAACGACAAGAAGGCCTCTTCTTCCGAAGTCAAAATCATCGACAATCCCCCAGCTAAATGTCCCAAACAGACTGCTATGTGTTAATGGGCGAGGAATACCACTCAAGAGTCAACCTAATATCAGAGCTATGGGAGTAGCACTAACACCAAATCAACCCAAAAACTAGTAAACCTCCATGTAAAGTCTATCAATAACTCCACACACCAGGAAAGATTGCAAGGGTGGACTGCTTGGCAAAGGTTACGCACAAGATCACAGTCTCAGTATCGTATGAAGGTCTTATAAAATCAATGTGTAACTGCAAGTGTAAAACACCACAGCTACGGGAATTCTAGTGTTTGTAGGGGCTCTGTTTATTGTCCAGTGGACTAAGTGGGACTGTGAATTTCGTCTACAGTAAGACTAACTCGAATGATTGGAGACTATTGCCCTCGACGGACACGAAAACTAAGTCCTCGGCAGACACGAACGCTAAGACCCTCAACGGATCATGAAACAGTAATCAAGACCTCGGCAGCCTACAGACGGATAGTTCTCTAGTTTGACCTCGACGGTCTCATATAGTTCAAATCAAATCTTATCGTTTCACTGCACAAAGACAGGGCAAATCTCTCTATTGGTGTCAAGAGCAATCACTCACGGGCAACCCACTCAGGACTTTCCTACGCACGGGTAGTACTTACTTTATCTACGGATACATGAGCTGCTTTTATACTACTTCTACGCTAGCTTTGTAATCCTATCTCTACTTGTTTCATCTCTAAAAATAATGCACCATAGCTACGAATCCATGTGGAATCTTATCGCTAGGGACTGCTACATGTGCAGAATCTTGTCTACGGAGCTTTTCCATATTCAAATCATATGTTTTGGACCAATCTGGACCGTTCTTCATTTTTGTTTCAGCCTGTAGAATGGACCTACATAGGCGTACCATATGGTATTTCCTGCCTACGGACCTTATCCTGCATTTCGACGTTATCAAATCATATGGACTTTGTGTGTCCAAGTAGTTCCAGCATATGGATCCAGAGTTCTGAATCGCCATAGCACATGAACAGCGTGGACTCCAAGATCTGTTGTTCATTCCTGCCTGGTTCCTAGGTACTCTATCTGTGATCTTGGATCTGTATCATGTCTTTTTTGTCTTTTCCTCAGATCGGGACTCAATCTATGGTCATATCAAATTTCTTCTAGTCTGCGTGGTCCTATATCCAATTCCTTGTCAACTAAATCCCCTGTAGAAGTAGGTACTCCTAGTATGAAGGTTTTTTGACTCCGTTAAGTTCTGCTACGAACGGTTCTGTGAAGACTACAAGTTTTCTAATAGTACCATCCCTTGATATGCCAGTGCATAGCAGAATGTAGAGAGTAGAACTTGGTGAATTACCCCTTAAGTCCTCTGCTCATAGTGTTCTACAGGTTTCGAATGGTCATACAGTTTTCTGACACAATCTACAGCTCTCTCTAACTGGTCTAGCTGTGCCTACGGCACATTCTACTAGTGGCACTGGCTTTAACTAGCAATTTGGGCTCACTCTAGTTCTTAATATGATAAATATCGCCCCATAGCAATGTTTAAAGTGCAAAAAGAACCTTGTAGCATAGTCAACTAAGTCGCATCAGCGCAAGGTAAGTCTTTATTCCACTCTTAGACTTCTTCTTAACCACTCTACAGCAAATGTCGAAGAGATCCAAGGCAGTCGTCTCCTCTGAGGAAGAGGAAGATGAAATCAAGTCCGAAGAGGACTTGAAACCGTCTCCTCCCTCAGAAGTAAGTTCTTTATTATTTTCTTTCTTTCTTTCTACTAACAATGTTATTGTAGCCGCTTACCAGACTTTCAAAGCAAGGTCCTCCTCCACCTTCAAAAAAGCAACTTGAGGTGGTCATAGCCCAACACCCTCTTCCTAAGCCTCTGCCTAAGCTGGCATGCTCTCTGGTAAGTTCTTAGTTCTATTTTCTTTTTCTTTGCTAACACTCGATTAGATCCCGCCTTCTGACTTGTCAAAGATCAAGAAGGTCAACATCCCACCAGCTGCTGGTTCATTGACTCTGTCCCCTGGCCCTCGCACTATGCGCAGTTCAACTGGAACCATTGTGAAGATCAAGCAAGAACCGTCGAAGACCCCTGCTTCTGCTAAGGTCATTGAGGTTCAAAAGGACAAGGGGAGGGGCAAGGCCAAGCCCAGATCTCCATCCCCTTACGCTTCTAAGCCCTCAAAATGGTTTTCCAATCGTCAATTCGACATCATAAGTCCTTTCTCTAATACTTCTTTTCTTTTCTAAGAACCTACTATCTAGCATTCTCAAACCCAAAAACATCCGCAAGGTCATGATGCCAATAGTAAGTCTTATCTTTATTCTTCTAAAATTTCATTCTTAATTCTTATCTTAGACGTCCCACTCCGCTTCAATATTCCTGAGGCAGAAGCTTTTTCACTTCGAGACGTCCTCGAGAGCAGCTGGACACTTTCTTCAGTAAGTCCTAACCATTCTTTCCTTTTTCCTAAGCTGAAAGACTTAAACAGGAATTGATGCTCCCATGCTTCGCCTGCACCTCCGCCAAAGTCAAGTGCGAGCGCTCTATAACAAAAAGCGAGAAGTGCGATCGATGCAAGGTGTCCCGATTCCCGTGCAGTTGGATTCTGCCGAAGTCGGAATTCTGGTCTAGGATGGACATCCATCCGGGACTGGGCTAGTTCAACCCCCAGCAGTAAGTTTCTTGTTTTTCTATTCTATTCTTTTTGACTAACATATCTTTCTAGACTTCCATTCGTGTCTAGGAGAGCTCCTGCAGCTCTTGAAGGTGTACGACCAGCTCACTGATCAAGCGCGGTCTCTTCAAGATTCCATTTCCTCCCTCTGTGCCAATATCGTCAACAAGGCCCACAAGGTTCAAGACATCGCCATCAACCCAAAAGTGGTTCTTGAGTACCTTCAATTGCACCTGGACAGTCTGGCGCTCTGTTCCGAGACAATCCGAGGGCTCAGTGCTCTTTTCGAGTGGCTGCTGGAAGATGGAGAGGCCAAGGGGTTTACCGAGGTCAAGGTTGATGGGTCTTCAATGACCTTTCTTAACCCTAAGACCGGCGAGTCCTTCTCTGTGGCTCTCAGTTTGATCAGTGCCGCTCAAGTATGTTTCCTTTATATTTCTGTTCAAGTTACTTTTCCTTTCTAACTATTCTTTTCCTTTCTACAGAACCCCCTGGATCCAGTTCGCGATGACAGCATGTCAGCTCGGGAAGTTGAGGAGTCCATGGTTCAACAGCTGGCTCAAAAGGTTGTCAAGGGGAAAGAGGGTTCAGTCGATGCACCGTCGCCTGGGGATGTTGCCCCATCTTCTGACCCTCTTGGCCATTCGCCTAAGTGTAAGTCCACATCATTGATATCCTAGACTTGACTAGCTAAGTCTGCTAGAGACCTTCGTCAATATATTGCCATGGACTTTTGCTTGGACTTGCGGTTCTCGATAATGCGACTTTTGACATCTACGCTACATTATGTCCATTTTAGCACATATACTAAGTACTTTGGAACAATATAGATATCATATGAGAACTAGAGTGAGCCTGAGCTGCTAGTTAAAGCTTATGGCTGCTAGCAGAGTACACTAGTACAGCTGAGAAACAGCTAGAGAGCATCCTGTAGAGCTAGCCTGAAAACTGTAAGGCTGTCTGGAAACTGTAAGACACTATGTGAGCAGTCACTATTCAGAAAGACCCCTCTCTGTACTCTATTATGCACAAAGCGATTAAGGGATATTAGTTTGAGGCTTATGCTTCAGTACTGGACTCGTAGCTAAGAGGGATGAAGTCTTAAACAGACTCCTAAAAAGAGAGAGTGAACACTCTCGAACGAAGACAGACTTAGAGAAAGGTGCGCCGAAGTGTTGAGCACTAGTGGTTCATACGGACTGAGCAGATGCTACGGAAAGAAGTAAAACACATGCCCAAGACCAAGGACAAGGTGAAGTCAAGTGCGAGCGATCAGAGAGGTGTCCGAACATGTGCAAGCATCAGAGAGAGACTGTCTTCAGACAGGTCGGAGAGAGCTAGCGCTCTCAGATAGGATTGAGGATCGGATTCCATGCGCTGAACCATATGAGTTCTCGCTAAGAGACTAACCGATGAATAGAGACCAGTAATGTTAAGAGCTAGACTCTTCCAGACCGTGTGCAGATGCCTGGTGGAAAGAGCTAGCGAAGTTAGAGGCATATGCTAGCGGTATTAGCAAGTGAGAATGCAGCTAGATAGCATCACCTGCAAGAACCCAGCATGGGCAGCCAAGCCCAAAGACAATTTGTAAGCTAGTGTAGAAATTGTATATATACCAGGCCTGTATCTGTAGTTAAGGCAAGCAAGTACTGCCAGTGTGTAGGAAAGTTTCAGAGCAACTGCCCACGTGTAGCCTCCAAATAGAGATTAGATTTGCCCTGTTAAATCAGTGATTGGATAAGAGATTGGATAAGAGCGAGCAATTCAGAGAACAGTTCAGAGACCTTCAGAGTTATTCAGAGAACAGTCTTCATATTGAGTTTCATAGTCCACAGAGAACCCCTAGCTTTCCACTCTCCTTTCTAAGTCCACTGGACCCAAAGCAACCCTAATACAAAAACCCCTAGCTGTTCAAGTGCATAGCACAGATAGCTGTAACTAAGAGCTAGCTTTCCCTAGTCTTTAGTATTACCCTTTTTGAGATAAGAAGCGTACCCTTTGGCAAGCATTTCCACCCTTGCAATTCTTCTGGGGTGTTGAGTGGTGATAGACTCTTCACAACTGGGATAGCTATATTGTTGAGGATTGATTGATTTATCAGTGCTACACATAGCACTGATAGGTTGGTTTGTTCTTTAGGATAGAGGTTGATATATCATTCCCAGCGCCCATTACCGGTACTCCAACCTACTATGAGATCATACTCCAGACTAATGCTGGCAGACCATCCTCCTATCAGCAATAGAGGATGACAAGAGCTGGTGACCAAGGAGAATGAATAATGATAATGTCCGGTATCATGAATATCCGTGAACTGTGTGGTGAACTGTACGACGAACCGTACTGCTATAACGAGAGTAGACCTTCGGCAATGAGAGCATCCTACGATGAGGACCATATCCTCACGAGCTGGTACTCCAATGACAACGAGAGCATACGATAGACGGTACCCAACGTACACCAGTGTAGTGTACCACATACCTGTAACCTAGTCCATGCGTACCCCATCCTGTACTCTAACATGAGAGAAGGGACTCTAGGACGAGTCCGGATCCCAATTAGATAGTGAGTCCCCTGACAAGGGCGACCTGGATGACGTAGAGCGACTGAGTGAATGGGGAAAGGCGAAGGGTAAGGATAACCAAGGATGAAGGATAGAGGACAAAGGATGTAGGACAAAGGAAGACAAAGGGGATCAAATTCTAGGGAAATATCTACCACTAAGTACTCCTTATATACCTATCTAGTAGAAAGGGTTGTACTCCTATACTGATAACCCCTTCTCTAAGATTAGGAGTACTCTCCTATGAATCGACCTATTTCACATGATATCTCCCTTGATTGTACGCTGAGTCCAACTGCAGTTGACCGTATAGGAGGAAAAGTCGGCGGTAGGTACTACTCCTGGTTCAGTTCATGACAATCACAGTCTCAATATCGTATGAAGGTCTTATAAAATGAATGTGTAACTGCAAGTGTAAAACACCACAGCTATGGGGGTTCTAGGTTTTGTAGAGGCTCTGTTTATTGTCCAGTGGACTAAGTAGGACTATGAATTTCATCTACAGTAAGACTAATTCAAACGATTGGAGACTATTGCCCTCGACGGACATGAAAACTAAGTACTCGGTGGATATGAACACTAAGACCCTCAATGGATCACGAAACAGTAATCAAGACCTCAGTGGCCTACGGACGGATAGTTCTCTAGTTTGACCTCGACGGTCTCGTATAGTTCAAATCAAATCTTATCGTATCACTGCACAATAACAGGGCAAATCTCTCTATTGGGTGTCAAGAGCAGTTACTCATGGGCAACTCACTCAGGACTTTCCTATGCACGGGTAGTACTTACTTTATCTACGGATACATGAGCTGCTTTTATACTACTTCTATGCTAGCTTTGTAATCCTATCTCTACTTGTTTCATCTCTAAAAATAATGCACCATAGCTACAAATCCATGCAAAATCTTATTGCTAGGGACCGCTACATATGCAGAATCTCGTCTACGGAGCTTTTCCATATTCAAATCATATGTTTTGGACCAATCTGGACCGTTCTTCATTCTTGTTTCAGCATGTAGAATGGACCTACATAGGCGTACCATATGGTATTTCCTGCCTACGGACCTTATCCTGCATTTCGACATTATCAAATCATATGGACTTTGTGTGTCCAAGTAGTTCCAGCATATGGATCCAGAGTTCCGAACTGCCATAGCACATGAACAGCACGGACTCCGAGATCTGTTGTTCATTCCTGCCTGGTTCCTAGGTACTCTATCTGTGATCTGTGATCTGTATCATGTCTTTTTGTCTTTTCCTCAGATCGGGACTCAATCTATGGTCAAATCCAAATTCTCATAGTCTAGGTGGTCTTATGTCCGAATTCTTGTCAACTAAATCCCCTGTAGAAGTAGGTACTCCTAGTATGAAGGTCTTTTGACACCATTAAGTTCTGCTACTAACAGTTCTGTGAAGACTACAAGTCTTCTAATAGTACAATCCCTTGATAT
The DNA here is from genome assembly GCF_018924745.1 of Marasmius oreades. Lineage (NCBI taxonomy): Eukaryota > Fungi > Basidiomycota > Agaricomycetes > Agaricales > Marasmiaceae > Marasmius > Marasmius oreades. Next base: position 874,719 of record NC_057324.1, read on the forward strand.
GCCAGTGCATAGCAGAATGTAGAGAGTAGAACTCAGTGAATTACCATTTAAGTCCCCTGCCCATAGTGTTCTACAGGTTTCACATGGTCATACAGTTTTCTGACACAATCTACGCCTCTCTCTAACTAGTTTAGCTGCGCCTATGGCACATTCTACTACTAGCGGCACTAGCTTTAACTAGCAATTTGGGCTCACTCTAGTTCTTAATACGATAAATATCGCTCCATAGCACTGTTTAAAGTGCAAAAAGAACCTTGTAGCGTAGTCAACTAAGTCGCATTATCTCCCCCAAACAAAAGAGGACTGTCCCCAGTCCATCTATGGACTGAGTACAACATCATCTTCTATCGTTTGAATTGATCTACAGCTCTTTCATTTGGTAGTTCTACTAAAAGCCTTCAAAATGGCCTGTAGATCTACTTAATCTTATCTACAGTGTACAACTGCCAAGTCTCTGACTTAGAGAAATTTTGAGCTCGAGCTCTACGCTGACCAGCGCTAATGTTCCCAAAAAGGAAATGTTCCAACATCAAAATGATTTTCCCATGCCAGAACTCCTACAATGCAATGTTCCGTCGTTAATTACTTCCATCATTTCTTAATTATGGCCTTATCATTCCGTAGATGATTTCAACAGCCTTGAGGCTTTAATTTCCGTAGATCTGGAATATTCTACAACATTCTATGATGTTCTACGGTCATGTGCTGGTTCATATGTTGAACTTTGGCTATTTAAACCGCAGCAGTTGGACTTAGCAGAAAATTTCATCCCTTCTCCCACCGCTCTATGGTCGCTCTTCGCCGCCGTCGTCCTTTTCTCTCTTGTCCCCACACTCAACATTCTCCAGGTGAGTGTGGATGATCTATGGAGGCTTCACAGTGTGCTCCGAGGCCTATAGATTGTTTCTTTTCTTTATATGTTTCTATGGTGCCGCATACTAATGTGACGCTGTAGATCTTTTCTGATGCCGCCAAAGCAAGACAAAGGCAAAGGCAAGGCCAAAGCCACGCCTCTTGCACTGTCCCCTCCACCTATGGCCATCCTCGTATCCACAATTGGACAGCTGGGCTACAGATCCAGTACATTGCCAACACAATTGACTGGCCCTGTATGCTATGGGAGTTTCAGAGAAATAGTACTCTCTTGGTGCATTTCTCCTTTCTTCTTTTCATTTTGCTTTCTGATTTTGCTGTAGAACGATACTCATCGCCTATTAGTGCGGTTTCATGGGGAGAGCTGGGTAACACCTGCTCTCCACATGATGGCCTCACTCTCTATGCTGGCTGATGACTGGGTGATCCCATTCGATGAATGGCGGTACAGTCCAGAGAACTCGGAGGCCCTTTTGGACCGTCTTGGAGGGGTAAGCCTATCAACTTAGTCTTTTCTTTTCATCTTAATCATATACTCCCCCGTAGACTTTCTTTTTCAACCAACCGCCACCAGACTCCTATCTCCCGAACACTCCGAGGCTCGAACCTCAATCTACGGTAAGCTCCTCTCTTTTCTTCTTAGTTCTGAAAAGTTTAACAATTTATGGTAGCCTTTTCCTGAATCTCACTCGCCTTCTTCTGCTGTAGCTCTAGGTTCAGCAGAAGTTGCTATGGGTACATCCCTAGCGACTTCTTCTCTGCAATCCCTTGGTGCATCCAGGGTAGCTGAAACTTCTTCCCTGGTGGCTGGACCATCAAAAACTCGATCCAAACACAAGGTAAGCTCTTGTTTTTTCTTTCAATATTCACTCTTATCTCTATTCTAGGCTTCCGATTTGCCTATGGCAGGACCATTTAAGCCAAAAAGGCCCAAGCCTACTAAGGCTTTCGTCAAGAAGGTATCATTTGTCAAAACTTCTGAAGACGAGGGGTCTCCTCTTCCCTCTGTAAATTTGGTTTCTTATCATTTGTTCAGTCCAACTCACTATTTCCTAGCGCTATAAAACACAGTCTCATGCAAAAAAGACTTCCACCCCCGTAGCTTCTGATTCTGAAGCTATGATGGCAGACCCTTCTTCCGATTCTTCTTCAACGAAGGCTCCAAAAGGAAAGGGGAAGGAAAAGGTGGCTGCAAAGCCCACTGCTGCTCCTGTAGAGGATTTGTGGTCATCTTCTGCGCTGTCGCATGTGTTTCCTGAATCTTGGATTGGGTTCTTTCATTTTCTTCAGGCTAACATTGTAGTGTAGATATGGACCTTCAGTTCGGTCTGGGTGAGGTGAAGCTCAGCCTGGAGTCAATTCTAAAAGCCGGCCAATCCGTAGCTTTTGTAAGTCGTCCTATTCTTCTCTTATAATCTTTATTCTGACTGAACTTTGTAGTTCGATTGTCTCACTCCTTGCGGTCACTGCACATACTTCGGCTACGCAGATTGTAAACCAATCTGGGCCGCTAGCGGTAAGGCTGGCCGTAGGCCTACTTGCGCTCAATGCTTTGCAGGGAAGCAGAAGTGCTCCTTCTTCGATCCCGACAGTTCTCGTTCTGGGCTCAAGAAACTCAAAGCCACCTCAAATAATAACCTTCGTAAGTTCTTCTACTTGTTCAATTTCTTTTCATTTCTTCTTATTTCCTTTTCCAGTTCTGGCCAAGATCGCTCTACAGCTCGATCAAGAGTTACAGTCTTATGAGCAGATTCAACTAGCTCAGAAGACCACTTACAACGCTGCTAAGTTGATCTGGTCGAACATCCAGGAGAGCCAGAAGGCACTACGGGCAGCTGGAAGGGATCCAGTTGAAGTTTTCAAAGGTCTTGGTGACGATGAGGACTTCAAAATGACTCCTTCCCAAGTCAAAGCACTTGGCGACGCTATCGCGATATAAATCGGAAAAGACCTTAAAGATGCATATTTATACAATTTTAACACTTATGAGTTATAAATTATGGGATTAATAGGACTAGAGTGAGCCTGCACTTCTAGTTAAAGCATGAGCCTCTACAAGAGACTTTATCCGTACAAACTGTACAAAATTAGGAAAGATGAGAGACTTCGCCGAAGTTCAGAAAACTGTATGAACTTGGGGAAGCAGCCATTTAAAAACATTCGTTCTTTTATTGGAAGGCCTCCTCTTACTCCTGGAATGCTCATAGCGAACATAGGGATTTTATTATACACTTTATTGAAACTTCAACAAAGTCTGGTTGGACTGCTCAGATATATGGAATTCTCGGATATAGGATCCAAACAAAGATAAAGGAAGGAACATCTGATTCTCATGAATGGAAAACGGAAAGAATAGGAATTTCTCAGAAAACCAAGGAAACACAGACTTCAGCGAAGTGCACGTGTTATTTGATTTCAAGAGGGAAACCTTGGGGACAGGGCCTAGGATTGAGGCTAGATCTTTTCCAAAAAGGAATAGAACAGGAACAGGAAGAATGGATATGCCTGAAACAGGGACTCGTTCCCTAGGAAAAACAGGAGAATGCAGATATGTCGGGTACTTCGGCAAAGTCAAGTCCCTACATCGCAACCAGGAAACAAGGAACAGATATTCAGTTTAATATTCGATTTGGCACTTCAGTACATAAAACTCTTGTATTATACCCGATTAAGCGAGTTTCTGTTTGACTGAAAGGGATTTCATTATTATTTACCAGTTTCACACACATTTTGGACTTTTACTATTATTTATTAGAAAAACTGTATATAAGGAGGGCAGGAAAGAGGGATTTTCCCCAGCAACCTAAGAGAGGAGACGCAGTTCACCTACTAGGATTCGCTCGAGATTTGACCTTTGCCCCAGTCTTCACTGAAGTTGGTGTTCTGTGTTTGGAAAGACAGATTTAGATTATTGCAATTGAATTTGGTATTGGCATATTGTCTTGGAATTGAACTCTGGATATTGAAGTCAATTTGGACTTATATTGAATTTGGATTGCTATTGTCTAGTTTGGATATTGAACTTGGAACCGAACTTCGGTGAAGACTTGTAAAGCTTTGTTGAAAAGTCAGATATTGAATTTTGGGATTTGTGAATCATATTGTCACTCTTGTAGTGAAAGAACCTTATTGAAACTTCTATAAAACCGAAGATCCCCCATATTCTATCTTTCTTGGTGCCTTTTAGTGAAAACTAAAGCCTTAAGAATACCGACCTCCACCCCTTACACTTGTGTATACTCTTCTTGGTGTGGTCTTAGTTTGCGCACTTCGTGCTTGAGGTGTGTTTGCTAGCCATATTTAGTGGTGTTACACAGCATTATTAACGCTCTTGGCTGGTTGCTTTCTGGCTCTGCAGTGGAAGAGGTCGAGGAGAATGCTCCTCCCTCCATTCCCTTGGTAAGTTTCATTTCATTTTGCATCTACGGCAATCTCTATGATTCATCCTTATTCTAGCCATCCAGTTCTAATAATCCGCCAGCTCCTGTAGCTACTTCTGGAATCTCCAAGAAGGTTAGTGAGGCCGAAGAGGAGGGGGAAGATGATGGAGTGTCTGATGAGTCTTCATTGGGCTCTTCATCACCTTCTGGTAATGCTGTGTCCGCCGTAGCAAAGTCTGCTACAGTCCAGGAGGAGGCTGAGGTTTGTCCAGCTCCAAGTTCCGTAAGCCAATCATCTCTCTCAATCTTAAAAATGTATCTTTTATTCATATCGTTTCTAGGAAGTAGAAGTTACAGTCAAGGACCTTATTGACGATGAAGCCGAAGAAGCTGTAAGTCCCCCAAGGTCTCCGTAGATCACTTCTGACTCTTTTCTCTAGAGTTCCGACGAAGACTCAAGCGCCGACAGCAGAGAGGAGAGCGAGGACGAAGAAGAAGATGAGAAATCTTCCTCTTCGTCTGATGACCTTGAAGGTCTTTCTCCCGTTGCTCGAGCAGTTTTAGAAAAACTAGCACAGGAATGATTGGCCTACAGAAAGGCATTTGGCCATCCAATGTACTGTAAACAGTAAGTTCAACATCTCTATCTTAGAACTTGCTACTAATTCTTAATAGAGCGTAGCCTTTCTGCCTTTTGGACTTCTTCACCTTTTACAGTCATTTCTTATCTTTTGTATGTATCAATAGCTCTACTTTTATTGTAGCCTTCTTGATTCTTGTATTGGGCCTCTGCCCTCATATCTTGTATCTTGGTACGCGCTACGGCGCTTAAATCCTTCTTTTGTATCCTTATTTCATATCTTGTAATACAATCAAAACTTGTTTGATTTGTATATTGTGTGAACTAAGTACAAATGAGCTTGACTTGAAACTCTAATTGTTAAGTTAAAAGCCTCATTAGCCGTAGCTCACATATCTCTATGCTCAGAATTAGATGAATCTATCCATAGCACATTGTCCAATCATTCTTATTGCTATGCATCTCTCATGTAGCTTCTCACTTATAAGTTTTTCTTAAGTGATGATTATCTTTTCAGGATCTGTAGGGATATTATTAGGTACACCAGTATGTTTGTGTAGGTGTCCAAATCGCAAAACTTGAATCTATGGTCAAATTTTCAGGAACCTAAGGTACCTCTCCCCCAAACAAATGAGCAGTCAACTCCTGTTGACTAGATGTTGGATCTGGGAGTCCATTAGGACCATAAGGTAGAGAAAGTCATCTACGGCTGGATAGTAGAGCGCAAAAGGTATAAAAGGTTGACTGTAGATAGCCAATTCTTCACTACCCAGCTCTACCAGCATTCGTAGTAACCAGTTCTCAATTCTTCATTCTCATTTCACCCAAAACATGTCCACTCGTAGCAAATTTGTTCCCACCAAAATCTGGGTTGAACGTGCTGCTCCAATCGTTGAACAAGTCAGCCAGTTGCGTCCCTATGCTAACAAGCTGTCCGCCGAGCTGTTCACCAAACAGCTTCTCGATGTTGTGGTACGTTCAGCACCACTCTTCTATCTCTATTTCATTGTAATGTTTCTGCTGTAGGTTCAGACCAAGCTCCAAAGCTACCAGTCTGCCAAAGACGATGTTGTGTTTGATCTTTATCACAAAGTCGTCGAGATGGTCACTGCTGACATCGAGCAGTTCTCCCTCGATAAAAGCATTGACTTTGCAAAGGCCAAGTCCTTCTACGTCGAGATGTGCGCTGTGCACAACAAGGCTACTGCTATCAAGCGCAAGAATGTAAGCTCTTATTGTATTGTTCTTTCTAGATTTTGATATTGACTTCGCCATAGGGAGCTAGCTCTTCTCACAACGAAGCTACTATTGAAATCTCTGATACTGAGGAAGCAAACACTAAAGTAATCCCTCCAGTTCGTTCTAAAGCTATCTATGGCTCAATTCTATTACCAGAATGACGACTTCAAGATGAAGGACACCACCAAAGGATAAAGACCCTATGAAAATTCGCATTTCCAAGAAGAAAGAGGTCCATAGATCGCTTTATTCATTTTGCATAATCATTTCTAATCTTTCTGTAGATCGAAGCCAAGCCTGCTAAGAAGGCACGTTAATGGGCAAAGTATACCACTCAAGAGTCAACCTAATATCAGAGCTACGGGAGTAGCACCAACACCAAATCAACCCAAAAACTAGTAAACCTCCGTGTAAAGTCTATCAATAACTCTGCACACCAGGAAAGATTTCAAGGGTGGACTGCTTGGCAAAGGTTATGCACAAGATCACAGTCTCAGTATCGTATGAAGGTCTTATAAAATCAATATGCAACTGCAAGTGTAAAACACCACAGCTACGGGAATTCTAGGGTTTGTAGGGGCTCTGTTTATTGTCCAGTGGACTAAGTGGGACTGTGAATTTCGTCTATGGTAAGACTAATTCGAACAATTGGAGACTATTGCCCTCAATGGACACAAACGCTAAGACCCTCGACAGACCACAAAACAGTAATCAAGACCTCGGCAGCCTACGGACGGATAGTTCTCTAGTTTGACCTCGACAGTCTCATATAGTTCAAATCAAATCTTATCATTTCACTGCACAAAGACAGGGTAAATCTCTCTATTGGTGTCAAGAGCAGTTACTCATGGGCAACCCACTCAGGACTTTCCTACGCACAGGTAGTACTTTTTATCTACGGATACACGAGCTGCTTTTATACTACTTCTACACTAGCTTTGTAATCCTATCTCTACTTGTTTCATCTCTAAAAATAATGCACCGTAGCTATGAATCCATGCGGAATCTTATCGCTAGGGACCGCTACATGTGCATAATCTCATCTACGGAGCTTTTCTGTATTCAAATCATATGTTTTGGACCAATCTGGACCGTTCTTCATTCTTGTTTCAGCATGTAGAATGGACCTACATAGGCGTACCATATGGTATTTCCTGCCTACGGACCTTATCCTGCATTTCGATGTTATCAAATCATATGGACTTTGTGTGTCCAAGTAGTTCCAGCATATGGATCCAGAGTTCTGAATCGCCATAGCACATGAACAGCACGGACTCCGAGATCTGTTGTTCATTCCTGCCTGGTTCCTAGGTACTCTATCTGTGATCTGTGATCTGTATCATGTCTTTTTGTCTTTTCCTCAGATCGGGACTTGATCTATGGTCATATCCAATTTCTTCTAGTCTGTGTGGTCTTATGTCTGATTTCTTGTCAACTAAATCCCCTGTAGAAGTAGGTACTCCTAGTATGAAGGTCTTTTGACTCCGCTAAGTTCTGCTATGAACAGTTCCATGAAGAGTACAAGTCTTCTAACAGTACAATCCCTTGATATGCTAGTGCATAATAGAATGTAGAGAGTAGAACTTGGTGAATTACTGCTTAAGTCCTCTGCTCATAGTGTTCTACAGGTTTTGAATGGTTATACAGTTTTCTGACATGATCTACAGCTCTCTCTAACTGGTCTAGCTGCACCTACGGCACATCCTACTAGTGGCACTAGCTTTAACTAGCAATTTGGGCTCACTCTAGTTCTTAATACGATAAATATCGCTCCGTAGCACTGTTTAAAGTGCAAAAAGAACCTTGTAGCATAGTCAACTAAGTTGCATTATCTCCCCCAAACAAAAGAGGACTGTCCCCAGTCCATCTATGGACTGAGTACAACATCATCTTCTATCGTTTGAATTGATCTACAGCTCTTTTATTTGGTAGTTCTACTAAAAGCCTTCAAAATGGCCTGTAGATCTACTTAATCTTATCTACAGTGTACAACTGCCAAGTCTCTGACTTAGAGAAATTTTGAGCTCGAGCTCTACGCTGACCAGCGCTAATGTTCCCAAAAAGGAAATGTTCTGACATCAAAATGATTTTCCCATGCCAGAACTCCTACAATGCAATGTTCCGTCGTTAATTACTTCCATCATTTCTTAATTATGGCCTCATCATTCCGTAGATGATTTCAACAGCCTTGAGGCTTTAATTTCCATAGATCTGGAATATTCTACAACATTCTGTGATGTTCTATGGTCATGTGCTGGTTCATATGTTGGATTTGGCTATTTAAACTGCAGCCGTTGGACTTAGCAGAAAATTTCATTCCTCCCTTCTCCCACCACTCTACAGTCGCTCTTTGCCGCTGATACTCATATCGTCTTCACCATCCTCCTCAATGTCGTCCAGGTGAGTGGGGACAATCTACGGAGGCTTCGGAGTCTGCTCTGAGGCCCGTAGATTGTTTCTTTTCTTATATGTTTCTACGGTGTCTGACAATGTATTAACGCGACGCTGTAGCTCATATTCAATGTCTTCTAAACAAGACAAAGGCAAGGGCAAGGCGCCTGCTATGGAGCCCTATGTTCCCTCCGAGATCATCTTCGATGTGCTGGAATCACAACTCCAACACATGCACCTATAGTTTGGGAGTCTTATCAATCGTTTAATTGCCAAGGTCACGGAAGAACCAGAGATGTTCGAGGAGTTCCGGAAGCACAGCAGTCTCTTGGTAAGTTTTGGATCTTATTTCTGCTTAATTCTCAATCTAATTTCGCCGTAGGGGGATCTACGCCAACAAACAATCCGCTTGGCACCTGCTGGCTGGATATCGCCTGCCTTCTCGATGCTGGCTATGGCTTCTGAGCTGGCTGACCGATGGCGGGTTCCCTACAATGACTGGATGTTCGATGAGGAAGACCGAGCTGCCTTGATTGAGGCTTTTGGCGTAAGTCTTCCTTTTCTTCTCATTTTATATTCTCAATTCATTTTTGTTCCAGAGATTTGACTTTGACCAGGATATTTCCAACCTATTATCTGCCTAATGCACCAAGGTCAGAACCTCTCCCTATGGTAAGATCGTCTTGTCTTCTATTTTAGCAACTTAGGCTAAATCCTTTTGGCCGTAGCCTCTTCCCCGCCTAGTTCCTGCTGTCCCAGGGGTAGCTTCAAGCTCCCGGGCCATTATGGGTTCATCCCTAGTGACCACTGCTCTTGGTTCATCCAGGGCAGCTGGCACTTCTTCCATTTCGGTTGCTGGACTGTCCAAACCAGCTCAAAAGCGCAAGGTAAGGTTCATTTTCATTTCTCTTATTGTTCTAACTATCGTTTCTTAGGCTCCAGATTCATCTATGGCTGACCCTTCACAGCCTAAGCGACTGAAGCCTTCTAAGGCTTTTGTCAAGAGTGTAGCTTTTGAAGAGTCGTCGTTTGAGGAAGGTTCTCCACCTCCTAGGGTTAGTTTTTCTCTCATCTATTCTTATGTTATTTTACTGACTTTGTTTCCTAGCCATATCACACTCAGTCTTGGACTAAGAAAGTCTCTGTAGCTTCTGATTCAGAGGCTAGGGTGGCTGATCAGTCATCTGAGCCTTCACCATCCTGAGTCAAGGGGAAACGCAAAGGTCAAGGGTTCGATTCAAATCGCCCTGGAACCTCCGTAGACGATCTCTGGACATCTTCAGCTCCTTCACATGTCTTTCCTGAACGTTGGATCGGGGAACCTTGTAGTGAGTTTTCTGCTTCTTTTCTTGATTCACTAGATACTAACGCCGTAGCATAGATATGGACTTGCAATTTGACTTCAAGGAAGCTATGTTGAGCTTCAAGTCGATTGTTGCTGCTGGACGTTCTGTTTCCTTTGTGAGTTTCATCTCATCTATTATGTTTCATCTTATCTTAATTCATATCTAGTTTGATTGCCTCTCTCCGTGCAATCGATGCACGTATTTTGGATATGCAGATTGTTGCCCAATCTGGGCTCCAAGTGGCAAAACTGGCTGTAGACCAACCTGTCAGCGATGTTTCTCTGGAAAGCAGAAGTGTTCCTACTTCGACTCCGATGATTCTCACACAGGGGCCAAGAAGATTGAAATCGCATCCAGCAATAACATCTGTAAGTGCTTCTTTTGCTCCGTAGATCAAGTCTAATCTTTCTTTCAGTTCTAGCTAAGGTAGTTCATCGACTTCAGTGCGAGTTCAAGGCCTTCGATCAGGCCCGAATGGCTCAGATCACAGTGTACAACTCTGGCCGACTTATCTGGGAGGATATCCAAACCAGCCAACAAATGCTACAGGCAGCTGGGCGTGATCCCGTTGAGGTTCTGAAGGGTCTTCAAGAAGACAAAGACTTCAAAATGACCTCAGATCAAATCAAAGTGCTCGGCGAAGTACTTGGCTGGCCTATTGCAGGTACTCCAGCCTCTGTGGCTTCCAACGATCTACGCTCTGCTCCTGTCGAAGATGAAGTTGAAGAATCTGCTCCTCCTCCATCTACAGTTCGTATTTTCTTCTTTCATTTCTTCTAATTTGTGTTTCTTATCGTTTCTTCTAGGAACCCCTGCCTTCATTACCTGAAGAGGTTGCAGTTCCTGTAGCCACTCCTGAGCCAGAGCTCAAAGTTCCTGGGGAGGCAGAGGAGGGAGAGGATCAGAGTTCTTCTTCTGAACCTCCAGTTGAACCCATGAGTCCTTCCTTTTATTCATATTATTTCAACTTCTTATAACTGCTAGGCTGAGCCTACGGGTGCCATGCTCATTGATGATGAAGCAGAGGAAGCCATAAGTTCCTCTCTATTTTCCATAGATTGAATCTAACTTTCTTTTCTTAGAGCACTGACCACGATTCAAGCACTGATGAGGGAGACATTGAAGTCCCCACCAACCTCAGCAAGCGTAGAATGAAGCGCAAGCTGTTCTGGGCCAAACACCATGAGAAGGCCAAGCTTGCTCCAAAAGAGGGTGACTTGGTAAGTTATCATACCAATCTTGTACTTTCTTATCACTAACTGCTCCCTAGAATAATGCTTTCTACAGGTTCGATCTTGTTCAAGGACAGACTGTATCTGCCTATCTATCATTTCTTGTTTCTTGTTTGTATCAATAGCTTTGATGTAGCTTTCTTTTGATTCTTCTTGTATTCCCTTAATAGTCTACATTTACTGTAGTTCTTTTTGTTTCTTGTACTGGGCTTATGACCCTCCTATCTTATCTTCTTGATACGCGCTACGGCGCTTAAACTCTCTTTTTGTATTTTTAGTTTCATATCTTGTAGTAGAATCAAGACTTGTTTGATTCGTATACTGTGTGAACTAAGTTCAAATGAGCTCAACTTGAAACTCTACTCGTAAGTTAGAGTGTTGACAGCCGTAGCTCACATATCTCTATGCTCGGATTTGGATGGATCTATTCATAGCACATTGTTCAATCATTCCTATCACTATGCATCTCTCGTGTAGGTTCTCGCTTATAAGTTTTTCTAAGCGATGATTATCCTTTCTGGATCCATAGGGATATTATTAGGTACACCAGTATGTTCATGTAGGTGTCCAAATTGCAAAACTTGAATCTACGGTCAAATTTTCAGGAACCTAAGGTACCTCTCCCCCAAACAAATGAGCAGTCAACTCCTGTTGACTAGATGTTGGATCTGGGAGTCCATTAGGACCATAAGGTAGAGAAAGTCATCTACGGCTGGATAGTAGAGCGCAAAAGGTATAAAAGGTTGACCGTAGATAGTCAATTCTTCACTACCCAGCTCTACCAGCATTCGTAGTAACCAATTCTCAACTCTTACATTCTCATATCATCTTTAAAATGTCCACTCGTAGTGAATTTGTTCCCACCAAAATCTGGGTTGAATGCGCTGCTCTGATCGTTGAACAAGTCAGCCAGTTGTGTCCCTACACTAACAAGCTGTCCGCTCATCTCTGTTTCATTGCAATGCTTCTGCCGTAGGTTCAGACCAAGCTCCAAAGCTACCAGTCTGCCAAAGACGATGTTGCGTTTGATCTTTATCGCAACGTTGTCGAGATGGTCACCGCCGACATCGAACAGTTCTCCCTCGATAAGAGTGTTGACTTCACAAAGGCCAAATCCTTCTACGTCGAGATGTGCGCTGTGCGCAACAAGGCATCTGCTATCAAGCGCAAGAATGTAAGCTCTTATTTTATTAACCTTTCTAATTTTCGATATTGACTTCGCCATAGGGAACTAGCTCTTCTCACAATGAAGCTACTATTGAAATCTCTGATACTGAGGAAGCAAACACTAAAGTAATCCCTCCAGTTCGTTCTAAAGCTATCTTATGGCTCAATCTTATTACCAGAATGACGACTTCAAGATGAAGGATGCCACCAAAGGTAAAGACCCTATGAAAATTCGCATTTCCAAGAAGAAAGAGGTCCGTAGATTGCTTTATTCGTTTCATATAATCATTTCTAATCTTTCGTAGATTGAAGCAAAGCCTGCTAAGAAGGCTCATATTAATAAGGCCGGTGTAGACCTCACACCTGAATCTGAGGGTGAGTGTCCACCTTGGGACCGTCCTCTCTTTATTCGTGGCCGTAGCATCACTTATGACAAATTGTTGGACAGAGGAGAAGAAATGCAGAGAGTCTACACATCTCTCTCTACTCAAGGTCATAGCCAGCATGCCGGCCCATTTTGGTATGGACTCTCTTTCTGCATCCGACCTCGCCGCCATTCAGACCCTCCTTTGTACGGAGGTCAATGCATCGGCCTTTTCGATCCTTCACCAAGGAGCAGCGTACCGGGCAGCCTAGGAAAACTCGTCGAGGCAAATCAGCTAGTCCTTTCCCGCCTCGCCCTTTCCGCTGAACAGTCAGCTACGTCGACTTCAGCACAGGAGAGGTCTACAAACCAGCCTACTGAGGTGGATGCAGGTGCTCCCATGGAGTCTATTCAGTAGTGTATCTTTCCGTAGATCACTCTTTAACAACAGCTGGCTGTAGCGATAAACGGTGTCTGCTCTTTTCATATTACTGTCATTTCGTATACTTGTGCACTAGTTAGATTTATTAGAATCTAACTGGATTTTTCGGTTCTCTATGTTCAGTCAGATCTGAGAAAATCTAACTTTCTTTTTAGCAGACCTAGTAACTCTTACTAGATCGTCCATTGGATCCTCAGATTCACTAGGTAGCTCAATCTCATTATCATTTTCTGCCGTAGCTGAGGCATTACCATTCAGCCTCAAGTTTTGAGCCCTATCAAAGATGTAGTCCACTCCAAGTTCGTACTCAGTTGGTTCATCTTCGTTAGCCATGGCTTCTAACTCATCTTTAGATAGCTGAATTAAATCTTTTATTTCTGTAGGAAGGTCAATGTGGTATCGTGCCGCGTGAGGTAGGATGTGAAAGGCTCCGTATTTTCCCCATAGCAATGTTCCATCCATTTCTGCTAAGATATAAGAGCCACCTTTAGTACGTCGAATGACTACACAAGGCCCAAAGTATCTAGGGAACATTTTCCTATCCAAGTTCTTTTCAATAGCAGTATTCCGTACTTGAACCAAGTCTCCGGGTTCAAAGTTTAAGGGTTTTATAGTGTGTATATATTCCCGTTTGTACTTGATCAAGTGTCTTGGTGATGTACATGTGTCTACTCGTTAATGCAACTTTTGACATCTACACTACATTATGTCCATTTCAGCACATATACTAAGTGCTTTGGAATGATATAGACATCGTATGAGAATTAGAGTGAGCCCAAGCTGCTAGTTAAAGCTTATGGCCGCTAGTAGAGTACACTAGCACAGCTGAGAAACAGCTAGAGAGCATCCCGTAGAGCTAGCCTGAAAACTGTAAGACACTATGTGAGCAGTCACTATTCAGAAAGACCACTCTCTGTACGCTATTATGCACAAAGTGATTAAGGGATATTATGTTGAGGCTTATGCTTCGGTACTGGACTTGTAGCTAAGAGGGATGAAGTCTTAAACAGACTCCTGAAGAGAGAGAGAGCAAGTCCTCTTGAACAAAGATGGATTTAGAGAAAGGCACGCCGAAGTGTTGAGCGCTAGCAGTTCATATGGACCGAGCGGATGCTACGGAGAGAAATAAAACACATGCCCAAGACCAAGGACGAGATGAAGTTAAGTGCGAGTGATCAGAGAGGTGTCTGAACATGTGCGAGCAACAGGGACAGACTGTCTTTGGACAGGTCGGAGAGAGCTAGCGCTCTCAGATAGGATTGAGGATCGGATTCCATGCACTGAACCATACGAGTTCTCGCTAAGAGACTAACCAATGAATAGAGACCAGTGACGTTAAGAGCTAGACTCTTCCAGACCGTGTGCAGATGCCTGGCAGAAAGAGCTAGCGAAGTCAGAGGCATATGCTAGCGGTACTAGCAAGCGAGAATGCAGCTAGATAACATTGCCTGCAACAACCCAGCATGGGCAGCCAAGCCCAAAGACAATTTGTAAGCTAGTGTAGAAATTGTATATATACCAGGCCTGTATCCATAGTTAAGGCAAGCAAGTACTGCCAGTGTGTAGGAAAGTTTCGGAGTGACTGCCCATGCATAGCCTCCAAATAGAGATTAGATTTGCCCTGTTAAATCAGTGATTGGATAAGAGATTGGATAAGAGCGAGCGATTTCAGAGAACAGTTCAGAGACCTTCAGAGATATTTCCAAGATAGACCAACAGAGGTCAAATTCAGAGAACAGTTTTCGTATCGAGATTCATAGTCCACAGAGGGCTCTTAGCTTTCTACCCTATTGTCTAAGTCCACTGGACACAAGTAAAACCTACTACAAAACCCCTAGCTGTTCTTCTGGGGTGTTGAGTGGTGATAGACTCTTCACAACTGGGATAGCTATATTATTGAGGATTGATTGATTTGTTAGTGCTAGACATAGCACTGATAGGTTGGTTTGTTCTTGAGGATAGAGGTTGATATACCATTCCCAGCGCCCATTATCGTTTGCAGGTCGAACGCAAGGGATGGCCTACCACTTTGAGCTGGTCCTTGCTTTTCCTTGCCTTCATCTACCGTTTGTAGCATGCCCTCCTTCTCACATTCGATATAGCGACAAAATGCACTTATCTTCTCTTGTTGTGATAGCCAGTTCACCATTTGTGGAAACTCATTGCAATGGTTTGATGCTCTCCACCCTTTTTTTGCAAAGTCTACATGCAGCCTTTCGAACAATTCTGTATTGTAGTTGTCCGTGGCGCCAAAGAGCCGTATCATCTCGGTATAGTGGACAAGTGAATGGAACTTTGGGATGTTGAAGTCTCCTCGCACACCAAGGATTATGAACTGCTGGCTATGGCACCTCCAGCATTCCAAGGCATCCTCCATCTCTTTCAAGGTGGAAGTGGTCTGAGTGGTGTACTGTGCTAGGTAAATGCCTACATGCCTTGATCACCCTGGGTGGCATGTTGGAACCCACCAGACATGCTAGTAGAATGCGAGCCATATGTTTTTGCTCGCTTCCGCTTATCTGTGATAGAACCAACCATCCTTTGTGGAAATGTCTTACTCCCATCGCTGGAGGGAGACAGTGAATGTGACGATCAAGTTCATCCTCAGTCATCAGATCTTGACACCAGCCTACTAGGTGTTTGAACACCCCTTGGTATAGTTGATGTAATACATCAGGGGTGAGCGCTGTATGGATTTCTGTACCAGAACGGCTGGTAAGTGTAATCCGAGACTTCATGCTTCATGCAAGCCTTGAAGTACTCATGTCTGCTGTTAGAAGATACTCTAGCGTGGTCCATAATATCTATTCTCCAGATGCGAGTATGGTTCGGTTTGTTCTCCATGCCTCCAAGATGCTCTGCACTACATCGACATTTAGGACAAGTGCCGTATTTTGAGCAGGAAACTAAACATTGCTCTGGGTAGTCTGCCACATAGCAGGATATCAGAGGGTGGACTTGATACACTGCTCCATCCCCTCCCACCATTTCGACGCTGCTAATAGGCAAAGTATACCACTCAAGAGTCAACCTAATATCAGAGCTATGGAAGTAGCACCAACACTAAATCAACCCAAAAACTAGTAAACCTCCAGGAAAGATTGCAAGGGTGGACTGCTTGGCAAAGGTTACACACAAGATCACAGTCTCAATATCATATGAAGGTCTTATAAAATCAATGTGTAACTGCAAGTGTAAAACACCACAGCTACGGGGGTTCTAGTGTTTGTAGGGGCTCTGTTTATTGTCCAGTGGACTAAGTGGGACTGTGAATTTTGTCTACAGTAAGACTAATTCGAATGATTGGAGACTATTGCCCTCGACGGACACGAAAACTAAGTCCTCAGCAGACATGAATGCTAAGACCCTTGATGGATCACGAAACAGTAATCAAGACCTTGGTGGCCTACGGACGGATAGTTCTCAACTTTGACCTCAACAGTCTCGTACGCTCAAATCAAATCTTATCATATCACTGCACAAATACAGGGCAAAATCTCTCTATTGGTGTCAAGAGTAGTTACTCACGGGCAACTCACTCAGGACTTTCCTACGCATGGGTAGTACTACTATCGTACTTGTAAGGGGACAACCTGCTTTGGTGGACTTGGTCAATTTTGGATCTCTAGTTCGGAGCTGTGCACTTGTTTGTCTTATAAGATCTGCCCCCGGACATCAATCGACACACAGCTTGCACGGTTCAAGAGAGCACATAAAACATGACCTAGCTGCACCCTGTGACTATGGATCCCACACAGATACGCCTTGTTACATCCCCTTGACTTTCCATGTTCTTATCTCACCGAGTTACGCATTTTAGATTTCTTTCCTTTATTGCACCTGCAGTTCGTATGGTATCAACAAACGGTCTTTACAGTATCATTGCGCACATTCGAAAGGTATATACTCCCATTTTCACGTCTATAGCATTTATCGTTCCCACTTTACTTTCTCTTCTTTCTCTTTCCCTTCATGGACTGTACTGGATATATATGGACATGGACATGTGACTAGCTAGATATAGTAGTGCTTGGTCAGAGGGATTCCTTAGTCTTTTCTCTTTGGATTCCCCTCTGCTAGGTGCGCATTTTGGATATGTTTTAGCTATGGCTGGCTAATATACTTTGGATTTCCCTCTGCTAGACCTGTGTGATCATTCTTCCACCTCTAGCAGGGTTGCCCTTATAGTACTACTATCTACGGATACATGGGGTGCTTTTATACTACTTCTACACTAGCTTTGTAATCCTATCTCTACTTGTTTCATTTCCAAAAATAATGCACCATAGCTACAAATCCATGCAAAATCTTATTGCTAGGGGCTGCTGCTACATGTGCAGAATCTTGTCTACAGAGCTTTTCTGTATTCGAATCATATGTTTTGGACCAGTCTGGACCATTCTTCATTCTTGTTTTAGGATGTGGAATGGACCTACATAGGCATACAATGTGGTATTTCCTGCCTATGGACCATATCCTACATTCCGACGTTATCAAATCATATGGACTTTGAGTGTTCAAGTAGCTCCAGCATATGGATCCAGAGTTCCGAACTCCTGTAGCACATGAACAGTGTGGACTCCGAGATCCGTTGTTCATCCCTGCCTGGTTCCTAGGTACTCTATCTGTAATCTGGGATCTGTATCATGTCTTTTTGTCTTTTCCTCAGATCAGGACTTGATCTACAGTCATATCAAATTTCTCCTAGTCTGTGTGGTCTTATGTCCGAATTCTTGTCAACTAAATCCCCTGTAGAAGTAGGTACTCCTAGTATGAAGGTCTCTAGACTTCGTTAAGTTCTGCTATGAACAGTTCTGTGAAGACTACAAGTTTTCTAATAGTACAATCCCTTGATATGCCAGTGCATAATAGAATGTAGAGAGTAGAACTCAGTGAATTACTGCTTAAGTCCTCTGCTCATAGTGTTCTACAGGTTTTGAATGGTTATACAGTTTTCTGACACGATCTACGGCTCTCTCTAACTGGTCTAGCTGCACCTACGGCACATTCTACTAGTGGCATTAGCCTTAACTAGCAATTCAGGCTGACTCTAGTTCTTAATATGATAAATATCGCTCCATAGCACTGTTTAAAGTGCAAAAAGAACCTTGTAGCATAGTCAACTAAGTCGCATTACCACATTTTGAAACCTCAGTAACTGGTCTGAACCACAGCAAGAAATATAACGTAATTCACAGTAGTTACGCTTTATGTTACGTTACCGTTATGAAAAAATTTTGTTCCATAATGGCCATGCACTACGTTGATGCAATATTCCCATTATGTTGTTAAATTTCCCAGGATCTTGCAAGAATAAAGAAAAAGGGTTATGCCAGATTTATGCTTTATTTATGGTGGGAATTATTATTACTTTATGCTAAGCTGTGTATAAGCATAAGGTTAACGTAAGGTTGGTCAGAGCTATGCTTGATTTACGCTACATCCTGAGCCTAGCAGTCTTTTTTTCTTTTGTGTTTTTATGGTTCTGTGGGGTGGCCATATATGGTTGATATGCTTTCCTTCTATGGTAATGACAAAAATTGTTTTCCCCATGGCCTGGCACGGCCCTTTTAATCTTCATGCAGGTCATGCTATGGGTAATGGAAAATAACCAAAAAATCAGGAAAATTTCCAAATAGTTGTATAAGCATGGTCTATAGATTATTTACACTTAATTTTGCCAGGAATATGGTGAGAATAATGGAAAACTGCAAATATAGATAAATATAGTACTTTTAACATGGTTATTTCTAACTATATATACACCAGACTTTATAGATAGGTTGGGGTGAATAAAAGGAGCGTGAGAACATGCCATTTGATATCATTTGGACATGTTGTTATATAGCTATTACTGTCATTGACCCTGAAGTCGGCAATCTAAGAAGAAATATTAGTATAACTAAAGAAGTATGTACCAGAACCTGTAAATAACTTACAGTTGCGTAGAACACCTTTTGAAGTATGTGCCTACCAATTTTTGTGTGGGGAGGGTGTGAGGTTATTGAGATATGAATTTTTTAATGAGGGGGTGTCGAAAACGTGGCCCCATGGCGAAGTCGGAAATTGCCAATTTAAGCGATGTCGCTGTCATCACACAATTGTGCTCATTGAAAAAGTGTCGATATCTCCTCGAGTTCCCAACCAAAATACACAATAGGGGGCTCAAAATGAAGCGTAGATAAAGGCAAATATTATTTAAGCTAATTCAGTCACAAAGGATACACTTTTCCACTTCAGATACTGGTTTAATGCCTCCAGCTCATCAATATTCTCAAATGGCTCCCAAGTCTTATCTCCATCATCCCACCAGACCCGAAATTGCAGCTTGTCCTCAACATGACGATGTTTCTCAATCTTCTTGACACCAATTTCCACCTCCTCACTGTCATTCTCACTGGTCTCTCTGTCATCTTCTATAGGCATATCAACTAATTCCCTGCTGCTGTCATAACCATTGTACAACCCTGAGCTCCTGGGTCAATATATCTGCAATAGAGACATTCCTAATCTCATATTCATCATCATTGTCATTGCTGTTGCTCTTGGCAGAAAGGGGTGGAGTGGTGTGAGAGGCAGCTGCTGAAGTTTCGGCAGGACTGGTCCCTTTGTTAATTCGACAGGGGCGAGGTCAGGGTTGAGATGGCTGGGGGGGTGGAGATAGTGCAGAGAAGTCAAAATTTTCACCTGAAGATGATTCTGATACCACGTCAACTTGATGACCCTTTCCTTTGCCGCCCTTTGCTCTGCCATGCCCTTTACCTCGACTCCGACCAGCACCAGCACCTCTAGCTCTACCCCGAGCTTGACCTCATCGTTTACCATGATCCCCACTGACCTCTCCGATCAACTTTTCCAATTCTTGCTGTCGAGTTTTCAGATGGTGTTGGAAAGCCTTGTGTGCAACTTTAACTTCCTTCAGTAGATTTTTGGCCTTGAGCTGCCAATCCTCCTTCGCCAACTCCTCTAAAGCCTGTGCATCAGTAAGATGTCGAGCACGCCCCTGTACATAGGTTTTCTTCTTTGTCTTACCCTTCCTCTGTGCAACCTCCCATAATCTAGCATTCTCCTCATCCATCAGTACCATATAAGCATATGAACAATCAAGCTCAGTGCTGGCATGCTTGGCAGTCTGAATGAGAAGGTCGATATATTCCCAGAGCTCCTCTGGTGGTGCCTCATTGTCAGGGGGATCGGGAAGAGCAAGTTCGAATTTCTGAATCCAAAGGGACTCAAGTAGATTGTTGCTAGTGGCTGTGACTGATGTACGTCTGCTGGTGGCAGAAATGTTTGGGCTGTCAGTTGGGGCAGATGTGACAGTGAGAGGGATGGGGGCTGTGACTGGAACTAGACCAAAAGGAAGTCGTGCAGGAATAGGCTGGGATGATTGAGTAGTAGTATTCTGTGCAGATGCGTAGGCTGTAGTAGGGATGATGTTGCGGTTAAAAGGGTGGATTCTGGTCTTTTGGAATGCAGAGGTAATAGTGGTTCCCTTCATCGCACGTTCCCTGGCTTTGTGATAATGAGAGAGAAAGTTTGCTTTTGAGATGGTGATCTGCTGATCTGCTGACTCCATGACAATCTGCTTCCATGCACGAGCAAGAGGTGAAAAGACACAAACATCACATGGCTGCAGAGCATGTGTAGTATGGGATGGAAGACAGAGAATGTGAATATTATTTTTCTCTGCCACATTGCAGAACTCATGGGAGCAGTGGTTGTTATGGCCATCAAGAATAAGAAGTGCAGGATACTTTGAGTGGAGCCCAAAGTCCTTCCTCTGACAGCGGACCTCTGGAATGAAATCTTTCTTCAGCCAGGTGTATCCAAGTTCCCGATCTGTCCAGCCATTGGGAGATGAAGCTACACTATAGTGGGACAGTTGAGTGCAGCACAATTGTACAGAATTAATAAATGGACTGAAGACCCACCTTGCACCACCAGGATTATCTCGGGACCATTCTGCATTTGTCCAAGCCCCTTTAAAGATAACTGTAGGCTTCATACTGGAACCATCCGCAAACACCGTCTCAATAATAGTTATCCACTCCCAACTTGCGTTCAATGTTGTGAATGCTGTTTTCTGATCATGATCAACAATAACCTTCTGTGCCCCAACGTCTGCAACATTGACCCCCTTCTCATCCATGTTAGCAATCATACCCGGATGAATCTTCAACCCATCTCCTACATCTATCACTTCCTCCAAGAGATCATATAACTCACCAACAAGGGTAGGGTTGAGAGCCTGTGCCCAACATGCCTCCAGCATGGTGGTCTGTCTGGCAACCAAATCCAGATGCTGTGCCAGAAATCGCCTGTAGAAATTTGTCCCAACTTCCTTTCCTGCAATGCTGGAAGCTTTCTTGTTAATGAGAGAGGGTCTCAGACCAACCCCACAGCAACCCAACACCTTCAGCCACTCTACCAATATGGACTCCTGCTCACAGTTGAGAATCATCTCCTGAGTATGAGCTTCTTGTTGGTTCTTGTGTTTTCCACTAACTCGGTCATAAAGTGTGGAAGAGGGAACACCAAACTGCTTTGATCTAGAGTACTAATGAGCTTTGGAAACAGAGATTGCAAGCAGGACTCACACAGCATTAACACTCAGTTTAGATTTACATACTGCCTGCTTCAGTCTCTCTGCCTCAGCCACTGCTTACTGCTTGGACCGGTCTAAAGCTGCAAGTGCATATTGAATTCTGTCTTCTGGAGTTGCCTCCGCAGTTTCAAGTAACAGAAGAAGGTATCCAACCTCAAGCTGATCAACAGCTGGATCAGAAGGTTCAGGAAGAGAATCTGGAGAGGGGGACTCAGATGGAGTAGGAGAATGGGGTGGGGTTGTATGTGGTGAAGAATCTGGGGTTGCGGAAGTACTGGTAGTAGTTTTTGCTTTTTTCCTCTGCCCTTTATTATGAGGCATAGTGTAGTTGGGGGGAAATTGGAAGTCTTTCCCACGCAGGTCTACTTAGGGACAGTATAATGGTTCCATCAGGTCCTGGGACTTTTCTCATGAATATATATTCATTTCAGATGCTTCTACTACACATGTCATTCATATACAGAGGCTGTACTTGTGGGAAAAAAACCCTAAATTTATCAGTTTTTCCTCATTTAGGTTGTTTTTCCCATGAACAGAGGGTGCTGGAGGTGCCAGAATCAATCCTAATTCATTGCTTGGACTAGAAGTAAAAATTCAGGAATCATCTGATCCCTGCCAGAGGTGTTTGCTAGTCTTCTTGTACAGTTTATGGGTGTAAAACACAAAAATCTCGGATATTTGCAAGCATACACCCTGTACACCCTAAAAAAATTGCAAAAATTCAAGGACCAAAGATTTGGGTAGCCCAATAGATGTAATTGACAGTGCCAAGAGCCTGGCCCTCAGCATGCCATGCTGTACCTGGAGTAATTGCCACAACCTAGGGTCAAAATGACTGAAAAAATCAGAGTGCTCTGCAGAATCATGGCCTTGGGCACTTATAGGTCAGTCATATTTGTATCTATGGGTATATGAGAGCAAGAGAAATATCCAGTGATCATAACTAACCAAGAATGAAGGGAATTGATCAGGAACTTGTGCCACAGTGGTGGTATTCCTGATTAAAAAATTTTCTCATGCGAAAAAATTTCGGCCCAATATTTGACCCATCGTCATGCAACCATCACAAGTCAGTAAGGAGTTCATCCCCCCTTGTGAGGAGTGTTCTGGATAGGTATCGTACATTTCTCCTTAATTTCTGATACTAAAAAGTCTAAAAAAATGGTCCATTTTTGGCTACAGTACAAATTTCCGAATTCCCGGTTTTTCCGACTTCTGTTACGGATGTGCGGAAATCGACCGGACCTGAGTGGATCCGACGAATAGAATGATAGATAGATAGAAAGAAGATCTGAAGATGTGATCGGAAGTGATCGGAATGTTTCGGACAGCGATAAGAGAGATGAGAGTGACGAGTCTTGACAGTAGCCGAAGTTATTGGACAACGGCTCCCTGAGCCGAACTGTCTTAGACCTGATCAATGAGATAACCAGAGTCGAGTTAAATTCTGAAGTACTAGCTATTAAGAAGTACATCTTATATAGTACTCAAGATAACTAAAGGAGATAGAGTGAAAGTAGGTGAGATCTGATCGGAGGTCCGAGTCAGACAGACTAAGGAATTAAGCGAAGTTACTAGACTGAATGGACACTCGGCCAAGTAGAGATAGTGGAGTAAATAATGTGAATGTGTGGAGTATAAGAATGATAGTAAGTAAAAGCATCTTGGTCTTTGTTACAAACAATCCTTGGTCATAGACTAGGGACTGAATGGAAGCAGACCATAATCCGGTGGGTCCGGAATGGATCCGGCACGGATATAACAACTTCAGGGTCAATGACAGTAATAAAATACTGTGAAATAAACAGCTGGTGTCTCACAGACAGCACTATGAACCAATGGCTTGGATATTTTGGAGGTCCAATACTCTAACATACTACTAAGCATTTTGCAGAAGTGTATGAATGTGGCAATACCTCCTGTATCACAGTATATTATTTCCAGGGATTTAGTATTTTTTTGTCAAGAGGGTCAGCTGTCACTTCTAAGGTCTGGAAATAGGTTGGTAGGCTGGTAACAATACTTAGAACATACTTTTAAACTCCCTATGATTTAATATTTGTTCTGGCTTGAACATTTAATATTTCCTATATTTTGTTATACAGTGAATGATTTTATTAATATTAAATCAGAGAGATGTTGGAAAATTAAATCAATTAAAAATATGGATCAAACTAAAAATATAATCCTACCCATATGTATTATTCATGCCATCTACCATACTAAAAAAGTGGTGGATAGGCTCAGATTTCCAGCAAGAAAGAAGATTACAAGGGACAAACACTTCTATGGTTTATTTTAGATCATTCCAGAACAAACAGCTGTATTGTATATATTTATATGTTGTTCTCACCATACTGGTCCAAGATGCAGTCTGAGACTACCTCACTGATGAACTTTGTTTAGTATAAATAGATGAGCGGTGAATATTTATACAAAAGGCTATTGTCACAGGGGTAATATAATATAACAGTCATAGTCCCTACTTATATATAAAGTGATAGATACCTAGGCCCTGACATGAGCACAAGGGTTTAGGTTTAATAACGAATGTGAACTGACAAAGGGGAACCAACAGTGACCTGTTGATCTGTTGGGTGCGTTAACATGCATTCCCATGCACTCACTCTCGTCAGCATTGCCCACACACATCAGCACTAAACCCCATTTTCCTAATGTATAAACAATTATGACCCAACAGTTTAGAACAGTGAATTGACCATGAATGCAGGCATATGAGTGAATGTGGAGTGACTGTAAACAAAGAAGAACCAACAGTATAGAACAGCGATTTGACTGTGAACAGACGAACAGGAATGAATGTGCAATGACTGTAAACAAAGAAGACTCAACAGTTTAGAACATTGGATTGATCGTGAATGTAGGCATGTGAGTGAATGTGAACTGACTATCAACAAATATGAACCAATGGTAATAACACTTGGAACACCCTACTAATGGGTTTGGAAAACACACCTCAAGCACAAAGTGTGCAAACCAACCACACCACAAGAGTATTCTTAGAGTATGGGGTGGAGGTCAGTATTCTAAGGCTTTAGTTTGCACTAAGAGGCACTAAGAAAGAGAGAATATAGGGATATTTGGACTTTAGAGTTCAATCAAAGTTCTATTCCTTCTTATCAAATGACAAGACAAAACACTAGTTCAATATTTCAACAATAAGGATTCAACAAAGCTTTTCTCAAGACTTTGTGAAGTTCAAGTTCAAGTTCAAATTCTGATCAAGTCCAAATGCAATTCCAATTCAATATAAGTCCAAATCGACTTTAAAATCCAAGTTCAATTTCAATAATAGTCCCAATCAAATCCAAATTGCAAAAGGTCCAAATCAATTCTATCCAAACACAGAACACCAAACTTCAACAAAGTGAGGGGCAAAGGTCAAATCCTTGAGCTAGCACTAGTAGGTGAACTGCGTCTCCACTCTTAGGCTGCTGGAGGGAAATTTCCTGCTACCCTCCCTCCTTATATACACTTTTTGAAATAAAAATAATAAAAGACCAAAATATGTAGTAAACTTGAGAATAATAATAAAATCCCTTTCAGTTGAACAGAAACTTGCCTAATCAGGTATAGTGCCAGAGATTGTGCCAGAAACCATGAATAAAATAATAAGCCAAGAGTCCCCTGCCTGTATCTATGTTACAATGACAGAGTCTAGACTTCCTGAGATCTCTGAGTTGCCCACATATCCTTGGAAACATGTCTCCTATATCAACATTGTCCTGTTGTCCTCTAAATAAGGAAAAGAACCAGTCGCTGTCCATGACACATTTCCTGTGTTCCTGTCTCCAGTAACAACTGTCATGTCAACCTCGCGAGGTCTGGGTTTCCTTTGTTTCAGAACGTTGTAATCCTGTTCCTTTCCTGTGACTTCATAGGAACTGGATATCTCTATCCTAAATCCACATGTAGGTCCTTTATCTAATGTGTCCTTTGTTATTTCCTTTAAGTCTGAGTTGTCCAACAATACTTCATGAAGTCAAAGTAAAGTGTTCAATAAATTCCCTATGTTCACCCCAAGCATTCTGCAAGTAAGACAAGGCCTTCTATTCAAAATACAAAGGTTTTTAAGAGGCTGCTTCTTGAAGTTTCTACCATTTTCAAAACCTCGTGAAGTCTCTCGTCTTTCCAATTCTGTACTTTTCATACTGCTAAAGTCTCACATAGAGGCTTGTGCTTTGACTAGTAGTTTGGGCTCAGCCTAGTCCTACATTCCCTTATTTTATAACTCAAATGTTAATTAAAAATGATAAAAATATGCATATTAAGGCTAAATCTGATTTTCAGCACAATAACGGTTTAGAACAGTGAATTAACTGTGAACAGAGGAATGTGAATGAATGTAGAATGACTGTAAACAAAGAAGAACCAACAGTTTAGGACTGTGAATTGACTGTGAACAGATGAACACGCATGAATGTGGAATGACTTTAAACAAATGTGAACCAGCAGTTTAGAACTGTGAATTCACTGCAAACAGACAAATGTGATTGAATGTGCAATGACTGTAAACAAAGAAGAACCAGTGTAGAACATTGAATTGATCATGAACGAATGCATGTGAGTGAATGTAAACTAAATATAAACAAATATGAACCAACACTTTAGAACAGTGAATTGACTGGAACAGATGAACAGGATGAAATGTGGGAATCAGGTCTCTGAAGTAGAATAGGAACTCTACTGAAAATAGAGAACTTCTTCTAAATCAAACACTCAATCAACAAACAAGTGTACGAGATGGGGTTGGGTGTTGTTGACAGTTCCACCACTTCTGATGTAATTCTGAAGTATATTCAATTCAAAGTCCTTCTTATTATTCGCAACTTCGGAAATTTGATCCTTAGTTGTCTGAACCCTGGAAAGTAGGGTACAAAAAGGGTGTTTATTTGTTCTTATGTAGTATGGAGATAGCAACAGTTCAAACAGTGGGTGGCAGATGCAATAAGAAACACTTCACAAATGAACTTGGTCCAGTGACACAAGAAACAACTTGTCATGAACTGAACCAGGAGTAGTACCTACCGCCGACTTTTCCTCCTATACGGTCAACTGCGGTTGGACTCGGCGTACAATCAAGGGAGATATCATGTGAAATAGATCAATTCATAGGAGAGTACTCCTAATCTTAGAGAAGGGGTCATCGGTATAGGAGTACAACCCTTTCTACTAGATAGGTATATAAGGAGTACTTAGTGGTAGATATTTCCCTAGAATTTGATCTCCTTTGTCTTCCTTTGTCCTCTGTCCTTTATCCTTCCCTATCCTTACCTTTTGCCTCTGCCCCATTCACTCAGTCGCTCTATGTCATCCAGGTCGCCCTTGTCAGGGGACTCACCGTCTAATTGAGGTCAGGACTCTCTCGTGTTAGAGTACAGGATGGGGTACACATGGACTAGGTTACAGGTATGTGGTACACTACACTGGTGTACGTTGGGTACTGTCTATCATATGCTCTCGTTGTCATTGGAGTACCAGCTCGTGAGGATATGGTCCTCATCATAGGACGCTCTCATTGCCGAAGGTCTACTCTTGTTATAGGTGTACGGTTCGTCGTACCGTTCACCACATGGTTCATGGATATTCATGATACCGGACATCATCATTATTCATTCTCCTTGGTCACCAGCTCTTGTCATCCTCTATTGCCGATAGGCCCATAGGATGGTCTGCCAGCATTAGTCTGGAGTATGATCTCATAGTAGGTCGGAGTACTGGGGTTTGGTACCCCTCGGAGTATGCTCTATGTGGGTGTTGATATGCATAGGTGGTTCACCCTCCTGACACAACTTCTTAGTGATCCTTCTGAAGATATAGCGTCAGAAATGAGATATACGTGTAGTAGCTTCTGCCTACCATAAGAGATAGATTCAGAAGCATAAGAAAAGGGATAGAAGAATGAGTGGAGTAGGTCTAAGTGAGGATAATAACTACCTGACACCAGGACCTCCCCATGGGTACCAGGGAATGCAATGATGAATAGGGATGAAAGGGTCATCTAGTCCCACAGGTGGACGATGCAGACAGATCCTCTGAGGCAGATAAATGTTCTACTATGTGCCTTTAGAAGTCAAAAGCGGAGAATAATACAGAAACTCTCCAGGAAACACCCAAAAATAGTACTTCGGAAGTAAATTGCACATTTGTATCAAATCATATAGTTTGGTAGGCAATATGTAGAAGCAGGGTATATAAGGACTGAGGTTTTCATGAAGAATGGAACATGAGAGGGAGGAGGCCGTAAAGGCCGCATTGAAACAGTGGGAGGAGATGGAGGCCAAATGACGCCATCAATTGGAGGAGCGGTGGGTGGAAGAGCAATGGAAAAAAGAGGAGGCCGAAGCAAGGAGAAAAGAGAAGGGAAAAGGAAAGGAGGTGAGTGCCAGACTGGGCAGGTCCGGTCATGATGTAGAGGAAGAGGATGAGGATGTGGAGTACTAGACAGTAAGTAAAAAATTTTATAAGTATTTTTTTCCTTTATTTTTATTGGTCTTTCTTTAGTTGGCTTTCAAAAGTATCGCTGACGCATTCAAACAGGGCAAGTTGCATGGATACGAGAGGGGAAAATGGGATGCTGAAGCGTCCAAGACAAGCCCCATAGTTGGCTATTTGAAGCATGGACACCCAGACTCAAAAGCAAAGGGAAAGGGAAAGGAAAGGGTCTATGTAGAGGCTGATGAAAGTAAGTCCATTTCATTCCAAACCTCTTTTCGTACTTATAATGTTTTTGTAGAGTGCAAGCGACATCAGGACCATGACATTGTCTGTCGGGTTCTGGGCAGGTCGAGCAAGGCAAAAGCCTGCGAGGCCTGCAACCTCAAAAAACTGGGGTGTTTGTTTGCTGGTGTTACGGATGTGCGGAGATCGACCAGACCTGAGTGGATCCGACAAATAGAATGATAGATAGATAGAAAGAAGAAGTGAAGAAGTGATCGGAAGTGATCGGAATGTTTCGGACAGCAATGAGAGAGATGAGAGTGACGAGTCTTGACAGTAGCCAAAGTTATTGGACAACGGCTCCCTGAGTCGAACTGTCTTAGACCTGATCAATGATAACCAGAGTTGAGTTAAATTCTAAAGTACTAGCTATTAAGAAGTACATCTTATATAGTACTCAAGATAACTAAAGGAGATAGAGTGAAAGTAGGTGAGATCTGATCGGAGGTCCGAGTCAGACAGACTAAGGAATTAAGCGAAGTTACTAGACTGAATGGACACTTGGCCAAGTAGAGATAGTGGAGTAAATAATGTGAATGTGTGGAGTATAGGAATGATAGTAAGTAAAAGCATCTTGGTCTTTGTTACAAACAATCCTTGGTCATAGACTAGAGACTGGATGGAAGTGGACTGTAATCTGGTTGGTCTGGAATGGATCTGGCACAGATATAACAGCTGGAGGGAGTCGATCGGCCACGATGGTCGCCGACAACACAAAATTGGAGGAGATGATGGAAGAGTTAGTGGCTGGGCAGAGAGAATTGGTGGAAGGACAGAAGGAGACCAATCGGTTGCTAAAGCAACTGATTAGTGTTACAAAAAGTAAGTGTTTGTTTACTTGTTGTTCTATTCTTCTGACTATTTTGCAGAGAACGCCAAAGTGGCAATCCCCGAGGCAGAGGCCGGTACCTCCGAAAGGCAGAAGAAGAGGAAGAGAGTAGTGAGGTCGGTCGAAGTGGAAGTTCCAAAGAGGAGGGAAGAGAAAGAGAAGGAAAAGGAGACCGAGCCAGAAGCCGATGAAGGAGAAAAGACTATGGAGGTAGAAGAGTAAAGGAGTGGGCAGTATGGCCGAGATTGGGCCTTTTGTACATAGAATATTTTGTGTAGAGCGTTCCGGAAGTTGTCGGCTTGATGCCAATTGTATTGATTTTTTCTTGACTTTGAATTGTTTGAAATGAATAATTTATAATGGAGTGAGAGGACCAGTGTCACGAACTCGCCATACTCCAAGTACTCCTCCATAGTACTTGACGTACTATCACGATCCCTCCTGTCCTTACACTTGATCGTTTCGATGTCCTCCCTTCGATCCCTTCAACTCCTCACTGTTGAGCACTCTGTCCGACTCGTGATTGCCGTAGACCATCATAGATAGGGAGGCCCCTGCCCCCTCAACTCCTTACCCCTTAAGTAGTGTAGTATATAAGTACTTCAAGTGTACAGTAGAACTTCACTCTTGTCTGGTCAATCCTACCTAGGAGTCATTCCCTTTTCCCCTTCAATTGTCAGCTTGCCTCACCCAAGGATCGACTCCTAACAATAGACAAGAGTACCCCAGGGGCGACCTGACCTTTTCTACTCTTACCAACCTTTAGTTTGGAAACCTCTCATCCTGATTGCTGTGCACATGTTTACCACCTTAGATCAGGATACCCACATGAATCCCAACATCTCCCAATATGCTGGACTTGCTCTCCCCGATCCAGAAGTCCTCACTCAAGGAACCGAAGAATGGTTCCAGGGTCTTA
The DNA here is from genome assembly GCF_018924745.1 of Marasmius oreades. Taxonomy (NCBI): domain Eukaryota; kingdom Fungi; phylum Basidiomycota; class Agaricomycetes; order Agaricales; family Marasmiaceae; genus Marasmius; species Marasmius oreades. The sequence continues at coordinate 904,827 of NC_057324.1, forward strand.
ACGCACAACAGCAGGATAGGGAACTCAATGTCAACATTTGGCGACAACTTAGCCAGTTGAATACTCAAAACAAAGTCATTACTAGGTTACTAGAGAAGAGTCATAGCCAGAGTAATGAGAAATCATCTGCTACGAAGCCCAAAGCATTCAACGGAACCCCCAAAGGCATTGATCCCTTCTTCCCCCAGCTCTATATTTATTTCCAAAGAAATCCATAGAAATACACTGTGGACCATGCAAAGGCCCTTGAAACCCTTGCCCATATGACCGACGGAGTACTACCTCCTAAATGGGTGGCTAATAAAATCTGAGAAATCGAGAACAGACAGTGGCCAGCGTCATTCAATGACCTAAAGGCAGAAATCCGTCGAGATTTCGCTGATGGTGACCAGAAGGATATAGCACAGAGGAAACTCCACAGCCTGGTCCAGAAACCTAATGAGTTGGCTAGTCAATTCTTCCTTGAGTTTGAGGAGTACTGAGCTGAATCTGGGCTTGAAGAAGAGGGACTCCTGATGCTTTTAAAGACGAATCTCAAACCATTCCTCATCAGTCGTATCTATGCCATGGATCCTATGCCGCAGACCTACAACAGGTGGAAGGAAGCAGCAATTCGGTTCGACCTTCAGGAGCACAGTGCACGGACTCTGAGAGCGGAGCATAATGTGCATACTCCGGCAGCGAAACCTGCAGCAGCAGTACCCCGGAGTACCAACAATCCTTTCCAGAATCAGGTATTGACAGTACCCACTGTGTCAACCGTGACCTTGGAACCTGCAGAAGCTAAGATGGGAACCAGTATAACCTTCGGAGGTCAAGGACGACCTATGGAAATCGATCGAGCCCATGCTCGTCCTAACGCTTGGAATGGAAACCATCAGTGTTACAACTGTCAAGAAGTTGGCCACCTTCTGCAGGACTGCCCTCATCCCAGGGTTAATCGCATGTCTCGACTTCTTAACGAGATCCAATTGTTTAGTACTGCAGAGAAAGCGGAGTTCAGGAAAATTGGAGAGGAGGCGGGTTTTTAAAACCCCTTAGGAAGAAAGATACGCCACCTAAGGGATCCTTTGTCTGTAAATCCAATAGCAATCAGTTCAAACTTATCACCAAAAGCAAAAAGGGATGGAGTACCTTGGCAAGTACCTGCTCGAGTGCCCCCTAAAACTAGTAATCCTGAACTCCCTTACCCCACATCAAAGAAGGATGCCTATTGGATCTATTGGAACTTATGTCACAACGAGGGAAAGGGACGACATCTCCTGAAGAAATAGTCACATGAAAGCAGGATGTCCGAAGTCGACAACGACTTAGTACGCGATATTCTCCAAATGACAGTCCAAGATGCACTTTCGACCATTAAACAGCTAAAAGAATCTGTTCAATGGATCCGGAAGATTCAAGGAGATTCTGTGTTAGTGCCGACGACTCTGGAGACCCTTAACTCGCACAAAGGACTTGTTACCAAAGCCCTCCTCGATTACAGAGCCACCAGTTGCTACATCAATAAGGCATTTGTGATGGACAAAGGACTCAAATTGAATGAGTTAGCTCAGCCAATTCCTGTCTATAACGCCGATGGTACTCCTAATTGTGCAGGCAGGATTTCCCACATGGCCAAACTTGGAATTATGATCCAGGACCACACTGAAGTCACCACGTTTGCTGTAACTGATACGGGAAAAAGCGATGTGATCATAGGGTATAACTGGCTTTGGCATCATAACCCAATGGTGGACTGGAAAAAGGGGACTCTTCAGTTTGATCGATGCCCGCCAGAGTGCAAACATCGCCGAATGTGGCAAATATGGAAGGAAGAAGATACTGAAGATATCGATAATGGGCGAAGAATACCACTCAAGAGTCAACCTAATATCAGAGCTACGGGAGTAGCACCAACACCAAATCAACCCAAAAACTAGTAAACCTCCATGTAAAGTCTATCAATAACTCTACACACCAGGAAAGATTGCAAGGGTGGACTGCTTGGCAAAGGTTACGCACAAGATCACAGTCTCAATATCGTATGAAGTTCTTATGAAATCAATGTGTAACTGCAAGTGTAAAACACCACAGCTATGGGGATTCTAGGGTCTGTAAGGGCTCTGTTTATTGTCCAGTGGACTAAGTGGGACTATGAATTTCGTCTACGGTAAGACTAATTCGAACGATTGGAGACTATTGCCCTCGACGGACACGAAAACTAAGTCCTCGGCGGACACGAACGCTAAGACCCTCGACGGATCACGAAACAGTAATCAAGACCTCGGCGGCCTACAGACGGATAGTTCTCTAGTTTGACCTCGACGGTCTCGTATAGTTCAAATCAAATCTTATCGTTTCACTGCACAAAGACAGGGCAAATCTCTCTATTGGTGTCAAGAGCAGTTACTCCCGGGCAACCCACTCAGGACTTTCCTACGCACGGGTAGTACTCCTTTATCTACAGATACATGAGCTGCTTTTATACTACTTCTATGCTAGCTTTGTAATCCTATCTCTACTTGTTTCATCTCTAAAAATAATGCACCGTAGCTATGAATCCATGCGGAGTCTTATCGCTAGGGACTGCTACATGTGCAGAATCTTGTCTACGGAGCTTTTCCGTATTCGAATCATATGTTTTGGACCAATCTGGACCGTTCTTCATTCTTGTTTCAGCATGTAGAATGGACCTACATAGGCGTACCATATGGTATTTCCTGCCTACGGACCTTATCCTGCATTTCGACGTTATCAAATCATATGGACTTTGTGTGTCCAAGTAGTTCCAGCATATGGATCCAGAGTTCCAAATCGCCATAGCACATGAACAGCGCGGACTCTGAGATCCGTTGTTCATTCCTGCCTGGTTCCTAGGTACTCTATCTGTGATCTGGGATCTGTATCATGTCTTTTTGTCTTTTCCTCAGATCGGGACTCAATCTACGGTCATATCAAATTTCTCCTAGTCTGTGTGGTCCTATGTCCGATTCCTTGTCAACTAAATCCCCCGTAGAAGTAGGTACTCCTAGTATGAAGGTCTTTTGACTCCGTTAAGTTCTGCTACGAACGGTTCTGTGAAGACTACAAGTCTTCTAATAGTACAATCCCTTGATATGCCAGTGCATAGTAGAATGTAGAGAGTAGAACTTGGTGAATTACCGCTTAAGTCCTCTGCTCATAGTGTTCTACAGGTTTCGAACGGTCATACAGTTTTCTGACATGATCTACAGCTCTCTCTAACTGGTCTAGCTGCGCCTACGGCACATTCTACTAGCGGCACTAGCTTTAACTAGCAATTCGGGCTCACTCTAGTTCTTAATACGATAAATATCGCTCCGTGGCACTGTTTTAAAGTGCAAAAAGAACCTTGTAGCATAGTCAACTAAGTCGCATTATCTCCCCCAAACAAAAGAGGACTGTCCCCAGTCCATCTATGGACTGAGTACAACATCATCTTCTATCGTTTGAATTGATCTACAGCTCTTTTATTTGGTAGTCCTACTAAAAGCCTTCAAAATGGCCTGTAGATCTACTTAATCTTATCTACAGTGTACAACTGCCAAGTCTCTGACTTAGAGAAATTTTGAGCTCAAGCTCTACGCTGACCAGTGCTAATGTTCCCAAAAAGGAAATGTTCCGACATCAAAATGATTTTCCCACGCCAGAACTCCTACGATGCAATGTTCCGTCGTTAATTACTTCCATCATTTCTTAATTATGGCCTCATCATTCCGTAGATGATTTCAACAGCCTCGAGGCTTTAATTTCCGTAGATCTGGAATATTCTACAACATTCTGCGATGTTCTACGGTCATGTGCTGGTTCATATTTCGGATTTGGCTATAAAAACCGCAGCAGTTGGACTTAGCAGAAAATTTCTTTCTTCCCTTCTCCCACCTTCTCTACGGTCACTCTTCGCTGCCGTTCCTCTCATTTCTTTGCTCATTGACTTCAACCTTCTCGAGGTCAGTGGGAACGATCTACGGAGGCTTCGGAGTCTGCTCCGAGGCCCGTAGATTGTTTTTCTTCTTTTCTTATCTCTTGGCGGTGTCGCATACTGATGCGACACCGTAGATCACATCCAATGCCATCACAATCTGCGAAGAGTAAGGGCAAGGCCCGGGCCATTGAACCTGAACCCGAACTGCCGTCGCCGGAGATTCTTGATGCTCTGGAGGGAAACCTCTGCTATATCCACAAATGGGTAGAGGGTCTATACAACCGACTCGTCGCCCATTTCACCGACCAATCCCAAATGCTGCAAGAGTTTTCAGATCACCGGTCTCTTTTGGTAAGCATTTCTCTATCCTTATCATTTTCAGCTTCCAATTTTCCCTAGAACGATCTACGAGAACAACTGAATCGGTTCCAAGGTGAAGACTGGATCATTCCAGCTCTTCAGCTACTGGCCTCGCTCTCATCGTTTGCCGATGAATGGGACGTTCCAATGGCCAGCTGGCGGATGGGACCGACTGAGTCCCTCTCTTTACAAGAACTCTTTGGTGTAAGTTCTTTCTTCCTTTTTACTCGTTTGGCTTATCAACATGTATCTTCCAGGTTTTCAACTTTGATGCTGAACCCCCAGTCCAGTACATGCCAAACGCTCCTCGACTGGAAACTTCCTCTACGGTAAGTTTCGAGTTATTCATTTCGTTTCTCAGTGATGCTAATTGTGACAGCAGATTCCTTCTTGGGATTCTTTGCCTACGGCAGCTTCAAGCTCCGTCGATGCTGCTGTGAGTCCGCCTCCAACTGCCAGAACTCGATCAGCCTCTGGTTTGCCCAGGGTTCTCGCTTCCACTCTGGTTGCTGGTTCGTCCAGCGCTGTAGAGTCCTCCAATGTGGCTGCTGGTCTTTCTAAACCGGTGTCCAAACGCAAGGTAAGTCCATCTTCTATTCCTTTTGGTTCTAACTTTGTTCTAATCAAGTCCCTCTAGGCCCCCGAATCTTCTACGGTAGAGTCTACGAGGTCCAAGCGATCGAAAATTGTCAAGTCTAGGGTCACTTTTGCAGAGTCCTCAGATGCAGAGGCTTCTGAGCCTCGCAAAGTAAGTCATCTCTTTTTATCCGTTCTTAACTTCTTTAACCCTCCCTTCTTAGCCTTATCGCACTCAATCTCGTACCAGAAAGGGGCCCGTAGCTACCTCGGAATCGGAGGCCGCAGCTACTGACCAGTCCTCGAGGCAAACATCAAGCCAGACCAGCAAAAGTAAAGGGAAGGCCAAGGAGTCTATGGAGAACACTGGAGCTTCCGTAGAGGAACTGTGGACTTCTGGCACCCGGTCTCACGTGTTTCCTGAGGAGTGGATTGGTGCCGCTCGCAGCAAGTCTCTTAACTCGTATCATTTGTTGCTAAACTAACGCTGCAGCCCAGATATGGCACTCCAATTCGATCTGGGCGAAGCCAAGCTCAGCCTGGAGTCGATTCTGAAAGCCGGTCGATCCGTAGCCTTCATAAGTTTTCCTGTTCTTCTCTTATAATCTTTTATTCTGACTGAACTTTGTAGTTCGATCGTCTCACTCCCTGCGGTCGCTGTACCTACTTTGGGTATACTGATTGTAAACCAATCTGGGCCACTAGCGGTAAGGCTGGTCATAGGCCGACCTGCGCACGATGCTTCGCGGGGAAGCAGAAGTGCTCCTTCTTCGATCCTGACAGTTCTCAAGCTGGGCTCAAGAAACTTGAAGCCGCCTCAAGCAATAACCTTCGTAAGTTCTTCTTGTTCAATTTCTTTTCATTTCTTCTAAATCCCTTTACCAGTTTTGGCCAAAATCGCTCTCTGGCTCAATCGAGAGTTACGGTCTTACGAGCAAATGTTACTGGCTCAGAAGACCACCTACAACGCCGCTAGGATAACCTGGTCAAACATCCAGGAGAGTCAAAGGGCTCTACGGGCGGCTGGGAGGGATCCCGTTGAAGTCTTCAAAGGTCTTGGTGACGATGAGGACTTCAAAATGACTCCCTCTCAAGTCAAAGCTCTCGGCGACGCTCTTGGCTGGTCGCTTTCTGATTCTGCGGTGGAAGAGGTCGAGGAGAATGCTCCTCCCTCTGTTCCCTTGGTAAGTTTTATTTCATTTCGCATCTACGGAAATCCCTATGATTCACCCTTATTCTAGCCAACCAGTTCTATTAACCCGTCAGCTCCCATAGCTACTTCTGGAGCTTCCAAGAAGGTTAGCGCAGATGAAGAGGAAGAAGAAGAGGGTGAATCTGATGGTGGTTCATCGGACTCTTCTGTGGAGGCTTCTTCATCCGTAGCCAAGTCCAGTATGGTTCAGGATGTTGAGGGCGCTGAAGATCCTCAAGTACAAGAACCCGTAAGTCAATCTTTTAATCATGTTCTATCTTTTATTCATTTTATTTCTAGGAAGTAGCGATTACAGCTCACGACTTGATCGACGATGAGGCCGAGGAAGCGGTAGTCTCTTACTATCTTTCCGTAGACTGGTTCTAATCATTTCTTTCTAGAGTTCCGAAGATTCAAGCGATGGGGAAGAGACTGACGAGGAAGAAACAGCGGATTGGCAACTTTCCCCTTCTGACCTCGAAGGTCTTTCTCCCGTAGCTCGGGCCGTTATGGAAAAGTTGGCACGGGAACGACTAGCCTACGAAAAGGCATTTGGTTGTCCATTGTTTCGTAAATGGTAAGTTGAATCCCTTGTCTTAAAAGTTGACACTAACTCTTCATTAGAGCGTAGTCTTTCTTCTCTTGGACTTGGTGTTTCTCAGCGAACTCGAACTTCATCCATTTTTGTAGTCATTTCTTGTTGTCTCATCTTGTATCAATAGTCTACAGTTAATGTAGCTTGTCTTGAATCTTGTACTGGGCTTATAGCCCTCTTATCTTGTATTTTGGTATGCGCTACGGCGCCTAAATTACTCTTCTGTATTTTTATTTCTCATTTTGTGGTAAAATCAAAGCTTGTTTGATTTATACCCCGCGTGAACTGAGTTCAAATGAGTTTGACTTTCAACTCCACTGATTAAGTTAGAGTATTGACAGGCATGCTCGCGTATCTCTATGCTCGGAGTTAGATGAATCTATCCGTAGCACGTTGTTCAATCATTCTTATCACTATGCATCTCTCGCGTAGCTTCTCGCTTATAAGTTTTTCTTAAGCGATGATTATCTTTTCAGGATCCGTAGATACGCCAGTATGTTCATGTAGGTGTCCAAATCGCAAAACTTGAATCTACAGTCAAATTTTCAGGAACCTAAGGTACCTCTCCCCCCAAACAAATGTGCAGTCAACTCCTGTTGACTAGATGTTGGATCCGGGAGTCCTTTAGGACCATAAGGTAGAAAAAGTCATCTACGGCTGGATAGTAGGGCGTAAAAGGTATAAAAGGTTGACCGTAGATAGTCAATTCTTCACTACCCAGCTCTACCAGCATTCGTAGTAACCAATTCTCAACTCTTACATTCTCATCTTAATTTAAACATGTCCACTCGTAGCGAATTTGTTCCCACCAAAATCTGGGTTGAACGCGCTGCTCCAATCGTTGAACAAGTCAGCCAGTTGCGTCCCTACGCTAACAAACTGTCCGCTGAGCTGTTCACCAAACAGCTTCTCGACATTGTGGTACGTTTAGCACCGCTCTTTCTTCTCTGTTTCATTGCAATGCTTCTGCCGTAGGTTCAGACCAAGCTCCAAAGCTACCAGTCTGCCAAAGACGATGTCGCGTTCGATCTTTATCGCAACGTCGTTGAGATGGTCACCGCCGACATCGAGCAGTTCTCTCTCGATAAGAGCGTTGACTTCGCAAAGGCCAAGTCCTTCTACGTCGAGATGTGCGCTGTGCGCAACAAGGCATCTGCTATCAAGCGCAAGAATGTAAGCTCTCATTCTATTAATATTTCTAATTTTTGATATTGACTTCGCTGTAGGGAGCTAGCTCTTCTCACAACGAAGCTACTATCGAAAGCTCTGATACTGAAGAGGCAAACACTAAAGTAAGCCCTTCAGTTCGTTCTAAACCTATCTACGGCTCAATCCTTTTACCAGAATGACGACTTCAAAATGAAGGATGCCACTAAAGGGAAGGATCCTATGAAAATTCGCATTTCCAAGAAGAAAGAGGTCCGTAGATTGCATTATTCGTTTCATATAAATCATTTCTAATCTTTCCGTAGATCGAAGCAAAGCCTGCTAAGAAGGCTCGTATCGATAAGGCAGGCGTAGACCTTACGCCCGAATCTGAGGGTGAGTGTCCACCTTGGGACCGTCCTCTCTTTATTCGTGGCCGTAGCATCACTTATGACAACTTGTTGGACAGAGGAGAAGAAATGCAGAGAGTCTACGCATCTCTCTGTACTCAAGGTCATAGCCAGCATGCCGGCCCATTTTGGTATGGACTCCCTTTCTGCGTCCGACCTCGCCGCCATTCAGACCCTCCTCCGTACGGAGGTCAATGCATCGGCCTTTTCGATCCTTCACCAAGGAGCAGCGTACCGGGCAGCCTACGAAAAACTCGTCGAGGCAAATCAGCTAGTCCTTTCCCGCCTCGCCCTTTCCGTCGAACAGTCAGCTACGTCGACTTCAGCACAGGAGAGGTCTACAAACCAGCCTACTGAGGCGGATGCAGGTGCTCCTATGGAGTCTATTCAGTAGTGTATCTTTCCGTAGATCACTCTATAACAATGGCTGGCTGTAGCGATAAACGGTGTCTGCTCTTTTCATATTACTGTCATTTCGTATACTTGTGCACTAGTTAGATTTTATTAAAATCTAACTGGATTTTTCGGTTTCATATGTTCAGTCAGATCTGAGAGAATCTAACTTTCTTCTTAGCAGACCTAGTAACTCTTACTAGATCGTCCATTGGATCCTCAGATTCACTAGGTAGCTGAATTTCATTATCATTTTCTGCCGTAGCTGAGGCATTACCATTCAGCCTCAAGTTTTGAGCCCTGTCAAAGATGTAGTCCACTCCAAGTTCGTACTCAGTTGGTTCATCTTCGTTAGCCATGGCTTCTAACTCATCTTTAGATAGCTGAATTAAATCTTTTATTTCCGTAGGAAGGTCAATGTGGTATCGCGCCGCATGAGGTAGGATGCGAAAGGCTCCGTATTTTCCCCGTAGCAACGTTCCATCCATTTCTGCTAAGATATAAGAGCCACCTTTAGTACGTCGAATGACTACGCAAGGCCCAAAGTATCTAGGGAACATTTTCCTATCCAAGTTCTTTTCAATAGCAGTATTCCGTACTTGAACCAAGTCCCCGGGTTCAAAGTTTAAGGGTTTTATAGTATGTATATATTCCCGTTCGTACTTGATCAAGCGTCTACGCTTTTCTTCTGTAATTCTTTCTTGCATGGCTGTTACATGCGTTCTGTGTTTAGCCAGAGCTTGCGCTCGAAAGCCAATTAACTCTTCTCGTGATAGAAACCTATTGGGTAGTTTCACTAGCCACGTAGATTCCACAATATCAAGCGGTAGTATAGGTTCCGCACCGGTAACAAAGAAGTAGGGGGAGCAACCTAGGTCTTTCCTAGTTGTTACTCTATCTGCCCACAAAATATGCTTCAAAAACCAGTACCATTTTGCAAGGTCTCCAGCTACGGCTTTCGAAAGCGCGCTCCGTAGATCGAAATGTGCTCTCTCAATCTTTCCGTTTGCTTGAGAATTGTACGGTGAAATCTTAATGCTACAGACACCGTATTTGTCCGTAAGCCACCTTGCCATAGCAATCATTTGTGGTGCATTATCCGTAACAACCTCCTCGGGACAACCCCATCTACTAATGATATCGTCAAAGAACCACTCTGCGAGTATTCTGGCTGTATCACTTTGAATAGCCCTTGCTTCGGACCATCTCGATAGTGCGCATCGTCCGTGAACAATCAGTTTACAACTGTTGCTAGCGGGAGTCATACTTAAAACATCTACATGGATCACTTGGAACAGCGACGGTGTGTGAGTAACCACTGGAGGTATCCTCAAAAGATCAAGCCTTCGATCCTGGCATTCTTGACAGCTACGGACAAACCAATCTATGTCCTTGTCCATATGTGGCCACCAAAATCGTTTCTCCATGATCGACTTAGTCGCAAACATTCCTTTATGTCCTAGATGATCGTGACTTGCTACGAGCATCCACATCCTCTTATCAGGAACTACATACAACCTATGTTGTGTAGAACCATCCGTAGACCGTTTGTAAAGTCTCCCATCGGGGTCTAGAAAGAATTTCGATCCCAATGTAATGAAACTGTTCATTTCGTTTTTAGATAACTCGCTTACAAAATCTGCTTCGGGATCTAGAAGCCACTCTTCAATTTGTGGAACTTTCTCATCGAACCTTTTAATCTCATTCGTATATTCATGTATAGGCTTATATGGATGAGAATCGTTCCAATTGTCATCTACGGCGGGCGGGACCACTGGTACTTGCTTCAAAAATGTTGAAACATAGTCTGGAGGTTTCCGTAGTGCCCAATTTCTTATCTTATCTACAAAGTTTGCTTCATCTACGGCGGACCGTAAGTCTTCTAAATAGCAAAAGACAGATGTCGCCAACTTTGGTTCTTTCTCAGCTAATGAAACCAAATAACCAGACCGCAGATCTATATCATCCTTGAACGTATCAAAGTCAAAAGGTTCATCCTCGATTCCATCTCCCATTTGAAACTTTACTGGCTGACCATCGTCGTCGACCAGGAATTCTTCCCATCCTTCTGGTCTAGGCATAGATATCCCACCAGGAGGAGGTCTCAAAAGTCCATCTGGACCATGTACAAGTCCTTTAATATGAACTAGTTCAAAATGATAGAGTCTGATCTCTTCAATCCACCGGTTAATGCTAGCATTTGGAGCACTATCCGGATTGTTCAACATTCCTTTAATGTAGCTGGCATCCGTTTCTACGGTCAACGGTCTACATCCAAAAGTTTGATACTTCGACGCTCGTAGCGCCATAAGTAACCCGTAGAGTTCTCTTTTCGGTTGTGAGAAGCGTGCTTCTCTCTCATTGAACGTTATAGACCCAAAGTAATTGTAGAACTTCATTCTCGGATTTTTGGGGTCTACTTGGTACAAGTAATAGCCTACACCTTGCCAAGACGAATCTACGGCCAAAGTGATACCCGTCGGATTCTTATAATCGATGGGCCGTAGCGCGGGTGCATCACGGATTCCATCTTGAACCTCTCGGACAGCTTCACAAGCTTCCTCGTTCATTTCAAACGGTACAAAAGCTCCAGTGAGCTTATTCAATGGTCTTGTCTTCTTAGCGTAGTCCTTAATGAACATGCGCATCTGTCCTGCAATCCCCAGAAATGATCAAATATCAGTTTTGCTTCTGAAGTTTTTCAGATCCCAAGAGAGAATGATCTCTGCAAACTTCTCTATGGGTTTTTCACCGTCGTAGGACACTCTATGGCCTACTACCATTCCTTCAGCGCAACAAATGAAAGCCTTCGGACCTGAAAAGGTACCTCCCGACCTGAAAAGGTACCTCCCGCATACTTCATTCGCTGAACTATTCGATTCACGTTCTGTAAATGCTCCCAAACGAATCTACAGATGCCTGGATTCTCAGGGATCACCTCGTAGCTTCCGTCAGGTAACTCATATCTAGTACTAGGTCTTCGTATAGGTACGTCGTCAATGTATGGTCTAGTAACATGAGGAATTTCTTCCCGTAGAATGTACGTTACATCCTCATGAAACAAAGGGACTGAATTAGTCCATCCCATAGGTAGTTTCACTAATCTATAGGGGCCAAAGGGCGTTTGGAATGTAGTAAAGTCTCTCGATTCCTCGTCGATAAGCCTTTCATCGTAGCCAACCCAAATGTCTAACATTCCTATACATGCTCTTCCGGAAAAGCTACTAGCAATCTCAGCTGTTCCAGGTGGAATCCCAGAATGTTGAATCGTGACTGCATTCAATGGTTCTAATGAATGAACCAGCCGTAGACTCTTTCCATCTTTCTTTAGTACCATGAACCACTTCGATCGATACGACGACGTAGTAGGTTCATATACTCCTGCTGCGATTTTGTCCTTCAAAATCTGGCAGACTTCTTCAGAAATCCCAGGTGGAATAGGGATATTACGCTCAACCCAGGGCTTGTGAGGCAACACTGGAAACTTAATCGGCGGGAAGAAATCTGTACGAAATGTTCCACCTTCATCTGCACTCCAAGCGAATCCTTTCTCTTGGATTTTCATCAGGTGGTGTACCAACTTCATTTCTTCGGGCCATAGAAAGCCTTCATTATGATTCTTTTCTATGATTTCCTTACGTTCTTCTGTATACCGTTCTCCTGGACTGAACGCAGGAGGGTGCGGCGATAGTACTGGCATCCCTTCAAGCAGATCCCCAGTAATATTCCTAAGAACTCGGAATTCTTCTGGCATCTTAGCCAATTGTGGTCGGACTTTAAGTGCTACTGGCTTATATTTTCCGTAGACCGACTGAACTGTATGTTTTCCAAGCGCCGTAGCACCCTGGGAAACATAGTTCTCACGCTCCATAGACTGCGAGCTACTCAAGAATGTGCTATATGAATTCGTAGGAAGACTTTCTCTCGAAAGCTTTCCTTCTAAGTTGCATAGAGCAAGCCCCATCTCTTGTACACATGCATCAAGTTCGATAACATAGGCATTCAGAGAGTCTGTAGACAATAGAATCTCATCTATCGGGGTTTCGCCCGTATAAAGGTCCTTAGGAAAGTTGTCTATAGTCCCGTAGACTTGCAACCATCTTTCCTTATGAAAAGCTAGTTCATTGAACAAAGTCTTTCCACATTTCTCAGGATCCTTAGCTAACCTATCCAAAATCAAGGCTATACATTCGTCGGTTTGGTAGTGATTTTCGTACATCCTTTGGTGATAATCTACTAGCGCAGATGCTTCATTTAGCATTGTATCAAATGCATTTTCATTTTCAACCGCACCCCCTACAAAACTTCGTAGTCGGAGCAACGGGGGTATCAATCTATTTGGATTTTCTTCGATTTGCAACGCATCAGCGAGATCCTTGAAATTCGTACTAAGCGAATCAACAAGTTCACATAGACTATGGGTATCTTGAGCCTTCAAGAGTAAAGCTCTGCCGTCTACGGCGACCTCACTAAGCTCATCTATCTTATCTTGTTGGAGAAGAGTCCGATTGATGTGCCAATTTTTGGCTGTTGAAGCCTTCGAGGGTTGAACCTCTTCTAGTAGTACAAAGCAACCGTTCTCGTTCCATAGATTCACTGTGTATGGAATCTAGGGAATTCGAAACTGGTGCTGATGAATAATAAGAAAGAATACTGTCCGTAGCACAAGGAGAAATAGAAGCACTGTTTTGTGTTTTGTATCTTCTGTGTGTTTTTGGTCTTTTTCATTTATATCAATGTTTTTCATCACTCTCGAATCAGACTGACTAGTAGTCCTTTCACTATTTGAAGCTTCTATGAAGGCTCCAGCCAGCTCCGTAGGAGAGAATTTTGTATTTATCAAATTTTTATATTTTTCAATTTGTGGAACACCGTGAGCATCTACGGATATTTGTAGAGCCACCTCTCCTTGATCCTCTATCAATTCATCAAGGTGGACTGAAAATTTGAAGATTCAGTCCCTCGTTGTTCTCTTTCTTTCTGCGCTTCCTCTGAACTCTGCGTCCGTAGGGTTGGTTCCCGCTTAGGTTTTATCTTAATGCCTTCCCCTCTCATGTATGTAGGGATGACACTTTGAATTCCTTTGTTTGGGCATGAAACTGTAACCCACTGATCTCCATCCTTGAAGTTTTGCACTTTCGATTCCGTTAGGACATCGAAAGGTCTACCCAAGAGAATCTGAAAGGGAGCTTTCTCCACCACATGAAGTTGCAAGTATACTGTTACTTCACCAAACTTGAAAGGTACATTTCTGCACACCCCCAGTGTTGGTTTCAGCTGTCCATTCGCAGACTGCATGTGAATCACTGAATTCAGATCCCATTGCAAGCCTAATCCTTGAGCAACCCATGCATCAATCGCGATTATTTGTGATCCACCATCGATCACTACTTCTACTCTTTCTGTAGAACCGTTAACCTCAGGAAAGACACATCTGAGTCCCTCAGACAATCCAGCTACTATCACAACCTTCTGTTTTTCTTCAGAATCTAACTCGGTGCGATAAACTTCCACAACATCTCGGTGAACTACTGATCCCGCTTCCAATCCGTCTTCTTCCTCTTCTAAGGTTTCGAACGAATCTACGGTCTCAATATTATCTACTTTCACAAACTCTGCTTCTTCATCAAAAGGTTCCTCTGCCGCCATAGAGTCTTTTATTGGATAGTCTAACGTTTGAAGGAACGCTTTATAGTTCTTCGTTCGAACGTGCTTATTCCTAACTCGCCGTAGCAATGCCTTTCAGAACTCTTCTGAAGCCGTGAGCTTGTTCAGGCAGACACTAGCCGGATTGGCCATCATTTGGTCAATTAGGTCTTGAATCACCCGTTGCTTATATCTTTTCGTTTCAACATTTTGAAGATTTTCCGTAGACGCTTTCTTCACGTTTTCGGACTGAACCTTCTTAGATTTTGAAGCACCCTTGTCTTCAGGAATTATGCTTCGGGGCAATACAGAATCCCTTGGTTGTGGGACGCGTTCTACGGGTTGAATTTTATCGAATACCCCTAGGCGGCGGAGTAGAAGGACGTCTATCGACCTGCGACGGAGGTTCTTCTTCATCCGATTCTGCTTCTTCTTCTTCAGAGACCTCTTCTTCGAAAGGCTTTCTCTGGGGTATCACATACGGTTGTTTCCTTAAGAACGACGGCGTAGATATTACTACTTGGGTTTTGGTGGTAATTTTATTTTTTTTGGGGTCCTCCGGTCTCCTCTGGGTATCCCGAGATCTATCTCTCTTATCTGAGGAGTCCATCATTGGACCTTTTAGTTTTTTGAGCTGTCGCCCGACTGGCGACGAGTCTCTACCTCCAAGCAGCAATTCTCTGTAACAAAACTTCTATCGTAGGTACAGATTGACGGTCTGGGAGATCATCATCAAGATCCAAGTCTCCCTGTAAGAAGAAACTGGTCTTTTCAGCACCTGGCCATCCCTTCTCTCTAGCGATAGCTCTAATTCTGTCTGCTCGCGACTCTTTCTTTACTGGATCAGGCGGTGGGAGGTTATTCCCATCGTACATCTCCAATCTATTCGTATGTTCATTCTTAACTATCCACTTCTTCTGGGATAGCTCTTGTGCTTGCCTGCATTCTCTCCAGAAATGCCCGGGGTTCATCACAAATAATGCAATTTTTGTCCGTAGGCGCCCTATATGGCTGTCCTGCAGCCATAGAGTTGGATGTAATCTGGTTCGAAGGCCTAGATCCACCGCTACTCTGCCCTTGGCTTCCATTATGATACGCCATTAGCTTGCATGTTTTTTGTTAGAAGTTAGGCTGACTGAAGTCAGGCATCTTCTTCGAAAAGCTCAGAAACTGCACGCGGAAGTCGTTCATTCGAGTATTCTGTGCGTTACGGAGGCCAAAAGTTTCATTGTCAACTCTCAGAAGCTATTTCCTTCTTGTACGAAGACAATGGAGCGATCGTAGGCTCGATTTTTGCAACGAGTGATCAAAGGGGTTCCTACGGGAGCCGCCGCTTCACTCCTAGAGTATAGCTGAACAGGATCTAAGCCCTGAGGTGCGTAGCAATCGCCTACTAAGCTTCATTACTTATGGTCAAAGCCATATCCCTAAGCTTGGGAGAAAGCAAACAGGTCTAGCTGGGAAGCCACCCACCCACTATCTACTTCTACGGGCTTTTCTGCTGCAGGTTTCGAACGTAGTGAGGGTCCCGTAGCCTCTTTCTGATCTCTCGCCAGAATGTCAGGTTTAGACATTCCGCAAACTTCTGTACTTTCTCTCGATTTGACAAACTTCCTGCCAGTTTGTCTGCTTCAAACTCAAACTCCATATTAAACGAAGTAAGCTTTTGTAGCTGTTCTTCTCCTATACCAGAAAACCTAGCCTTCAACAGATCTAAATTCTCCAGTGCTCCTATTTCTAAATCCCTAATCGACGGGAACGAATCAAACATCTCTTTCTCAAAGGCCCAACTATAGCCTCTCGTAGATGGCAAATGATGTGCCAGGAGTCGAGAGGTCTCAACTCCATTTGAATCATTGCTAGAATGATAAAAGATTCATCTAACTTCCAGCCCTTGACTTTCCCATATTGTAGGATAGCCGCCATCCATTCCCGTAGATTTCCAGGATCTAGACGGTTGAATGTGGGGAGCCTTCGTTTCGACGTATCCTTGTCTAATTCTTTCAAAGCACCTTTAGAGAACTCCGCCCAGGACTTCTTTATCGGTCTTTCTTCATCTGGCACACCTGCCGCTACTGGGTCATTCGATATATGGGACATACTTGTTAACGGTCTTTCAAGAAATAAACTCGGGTTTAGTTCAAAAGAATAAAACACTTCTTCCCGTAGGTCAAAGTCTGAATTGTATTCGGAGGGTAGAGATGATAATGGTCGAAGAAAACGTTCAATGTCTTCAGTTAAAATCGTCTGGGGTTTCGTGATGGGGTTTCTAACGCTTGGTTTCTAGGACCTTACCTTTGCGTAGATCTCGTAATTCGGAATGCTTCTCTCGGACTTGCTGTCAAAAGAGAAACCGGGGTCTTCTTAAATCGTTTGGGATAACTTGGGTAGCTTCTTCCTTGGCGGTAGAATTGCGCCGTAGATCGAGAAGACTGACCAGCTCTCGTACTTGAGCTGGGGTCTAGATGCTAAAGCCGTGAAGACTATGTGTCTGTAAGACTTGTTTGCCAGCAGCTAGTGAAGTGCGAGTATTACGTCGCTGTGAACAAGTTCTTTTGGTTTTGTTTGTTTTTTGTAGTTCTCGCCGGTAGGGCTAAAACTACCAGAATTTCACAATATTTCGTTTGATACTGAATGTTATCTTATTTCCACCCCTGCGGTGGTCACCAGATAATGGGCTAAGAATACCACTAGAGTCAACCTAATATCAGAGCTACGGGAGTAGCACCAACACCAAATCAACCCAAAACTAGTAAACCTCCGGTAAAGTCTATCAATAACTCTACACACCAGGAAAGATTGCAAGGGTGGACTGCTTGGCAAAGGTTACGCACAAGATCACAGTCTCAATATCGTATGAAGGTCTTATGAAATCAATGTAACTGCAAGTGTAAAACACCACAGCTACGGGGATTCTAGGTTTGTAGGGGCTCTGTTTATTGTCCAGTGGACTAAGTGGGACTATGAATTTCGTCTACGGTAAGACTAATTTGAACGATTGGAGACTATTGCCCTCAACGGACACGAAAACTAAGTCCTCGGCGGACACGAACGCTAAGACCCTCGACGGATCACAAAACAGTAATCAAGACCTCGGCGGCCTACGGACGGATAGTTCTCTAGTTTGACCTCGACGGTCTCGTATAGTTCAAATCAAATCTTATCGTTTCACTGCACAAAGACAGGGCAAATCTCTCTATTGGTGTCAAGAGCAGTTACTCCCGGGCAACCCACTCAGGACTTTCCTACGCACGGGTAGTACTCCTTTATCTACGGATACATGAGCTGCTTTTATACTACTTCTATGCTAGCTTTGTAATCCTATCTCTACTTGTTTCATCTCTAAAAATAATGCACCGTAGCTACGAATCCATGCGGAGTCTTATCGCTAGGGACTGCTACATGTGCAGAATCTTGTCTACGGAGCTTTTCCGTATTCGAATCATATGTTTTGGACCAATCTGGACCGTTCTTCATTCTTGTTTCAGCATGTAGAATGGACCTACATAGGCGTACCATATGGTACTTCCTGCCTGCGGACCTTATCCTGCATTTCGACGTTATCAAATCATATGGACTTTGTTGTCCAAGTAGTTCCAGCATATGGATCCAGAGTTCCGAATCGCCATAGCACATGAACAGTGCGGACTCGAGATTCGTTGTTCATTCCTGCCTGGTTCCTAGGTACTCTATCTGTGATCTGGGATCTGTATCATGTCTTTTTGTCTTTTCCTCAGATCGGGACTCGATCTACGGTCATATCAAATTTCTCCTAGTCTGTGTGGTCCAATGTCCGATTTCTTGTCAACTAAATCCCCTGTAGAAGTAGGTACTCCTAGTATGAAGGTCTTTTGACTTTGTTAAGTTCTGCTACGAACGGTTCTGTGAAGACTACAAGTCTTCTAATAGTACAATCCCTTGATATGCCAGTGCATAGTAGAATGTAGAGAGTAGAACTCGGTGAATTACTGCTTAAGTCCTCTGCTCATAGTGTTCTACAGGTTTTGAACGGTCATACAGTTTTCTGACACGATCTACGGCTCTCTCTAACTGGTCTAGCTGCGCCACGGCACATTCTACTAGCGGCACTAGCTTTA